>NC_086445.1:893873358-894173358 GCF_028390025.1 Pseudophryne corroboree | reverse complement strand
ATGGGGGATTTTCCAGAACTGGGCGGAGCCAATCACGGGGGTGGGGACTGAGGTGACCCAGTATATACTGGGTCCGTAAAACTAGTGTGTCTGTGTGTGTGTGTGTATACACTAGGGATGAGCGGGTTCGGTTCCTCGGAATCCGAACCCGCCCGAACTTCATGTTTTTTTACACGGGGCCGAGCGACTCGGATCTTCCCGCCTTGCTCGGTTAACCCGAGCGCGCCCGAACGTCATCATCCCGCTGTCGGATTCTCGCAAGGCTCGGATTCTATCGCGAGACTCGGATTCTATATAAGGAGCCGCGCGTCGCCGCCATTTTCACACGTGCATTGAGATTCATAGGGAGAGGACGTGGCTGGCGTCCTCTCCGTTTATAGAGAAGAGAGTGAGACAGTAGAGAGAGACACAGTAGTAATTTTGGGGAGCATTAGGAGGAGTACTAGTTACTTGCTGAAGTGATAGATAGTGTGACTGTATATTATCTGACTTGTGGGGGAGACACTGACAGTGGGGAGCAGTTAGAGTCTGAGAGCAGGACTCAGGAGTACATATAACGTACAGTGCACACTTTTGCTGCCAGAGTGCCACACTGCCATTGTGACCACACTGACCACCAGTATAATATATATTGTGATTGTCTGCTTAGCAAGTTGCTGATAGTGTGACCAGTGACCTGACCACCAGTCACCACCAGTTTAATATATATATATATATATATATAATTGTATATAATATATATATATAATATTGTATACCACCTACCCGTGGTTTTTTCTTTTTCTTTCTTCTTTATACATACTACTATAGTAGCTTACTGTAGCAGTCTGCGGTGCTGCTGAGCTGACTGTGTCCAGCAGGTCCGTCATCAGTCATTACATAATAAATATATATACCTGTCCGGCTGCAGTACTAGTGATATTATATATATATATATATATTGATTTCATCTCATTATCATCCAGTCTATATTAGCAGCAGACACAGTATGGTAGTCCACGGCTGTAGCTACCTCTGTGTCGGCAGTCGCTCGTCCATCCATAATTGTATACCACCTACCCGTGGTTTTTTTTTTTCTTTCTTCTTTATACATACTACTATAGTAGCTTACTGTAGCAGTCTGCAGTGCTGCTGAGCTGACAGTGTCCAGCAGGTCCGTCATCAGTCATTACATAATAAATATATATACCTGTCCGGCTGCAGTACTAGTGATATTATATATATATATATATATATATATATATTAATTTCATCTCCTTATCATCCAGTCTATATTAGCAGCAGACACAGTACGGTAGTCCACGGCTGTAGCTACCTCTGTGTCGGCAGTCGCTCGTCCATCCATAATTGTATACCACCTACCCGTGGTTTTTTTTTCTTTCTTCTTTATACATACTACTATAGTAGCTTACTGTAGCAGTCTGCGGTGCTGCTGAGCTGACAGTGTCCAGCAGGTCCGTCATCAGTCATTACATAATAAATATATATACCTGTCCGGCTGCAGTACTAGTGATATTATATATATATATATTGATTTCATCTCATTATCATCCAGTCTATATTAGCAGCAGACACAGTATGGTAGTCCACGGCTGTAGCTACCTCTGTGTCGGCAGTCGCTCGTCCATCCATAATTGTATACCACCTACCCGTGGTTTTTTTTTTTCTTTCTTCTTTATACATACTACTATAGTAGCTTACTGTAGCAGTCTGCGGTGCTGCTGAGCTGACAGTGTCCAGCAGGTCCGTCATCAGTCATTACATAATAAATATATATACCTGTCCGGCTGCAGTACTAGTGATATTATATATATATATATGTATATATATATTAATTTCATCTCCTTATCATCCAGTCTATATTAGCAGCAGACACAGTACGGTAGTCCACGGCTGTAGCTACCTCTGTGTCGGCAGTCGCTCGTCCATCCATAAGTATACTAGTATCCATCCATCTCCATTGTTTACCTGAGGTGCCTTTTAGTTGTGCCTATTAAAATATGGAGAACAAAAATGTTGAGGTTCCAAAATTAGGGAAAGATCAAGATCCACTTCCACCTCGTGCTGAAGCTGCTGCCACTAGTCATGGCCGAGACGATGAAATGCCAGCAACGTCGTCTGCCAAGGCCGATGCCCAATGTCATAGTACAGAGCATGTAAAATCCAAAACACCAAATATCAGTAAAAAAAGGACTCCAAAATCTAAAATAAAATTGTCGGAGGAGAAGCGTAAACTTGCCAATATGCCATTTACCACACGGAGTGGCAAGGAACGGCTGAGGCCCTGGCCTATGTTCATGGCTAGTGGTTCAGCTTCACATGAGGATGGAAGCACTCAGCCTCTCGCTAGAAAACTGAAAAGACTCAAGCTGGCAAAAGCACCGCAAAGAACTGTGCGTTCTTCGAAATCCCAAATCCACAAGGAGAGTCCAATTGTGTCGTTTGCGATGCCTGACCTTCCCAACACTGGACGTGAAGAGCATGCGCCTTCCACCATTTGCACGCCCCCTGCAAGTGCTGGAAGGAGCACCCGCAGTCCAGTTCCTGATAGTCAGATTGAAGATGTCAGTGTTGAAGTACACCAGGATAAGGAGGATATGGGTGTTGCTGGCGCTGGGGAGGAAATTGACAAGGAGGATTCTGATGGTGAGGTGGTTTGTTTAAGTCAGGCACCCGGGGAGACACCTGTTGTCCGTGGGAGGAATAGGGCCGTTGACATGCCTGGTGAAAATACCCAAAAAATCAGCTCTTCGGTGTGGAAGTATTTCACCAGAAATGCGGACAACATTTGTCAAGCTGTGTGTTGCCTTTGTCAAGCTGTAATAAGTAGGGGTAAGGACGTTAACCACCTCGGAACATCCTCCCTTATACGTCACCTGCAGCGCATTCATAATAAGTCAGTGACAAGTTCAAAAACTTTGGGCGACAGCGGAAGCAGTCCACTGACCAGTAAATCCCTTCCTCTTGTAACCAAGCTCACGCAAACCACCCCACCAACTCCCTCAGTGTCAATTTCCTCCTTCCCCAGGAATGCCAATAGTCCTGCATGCCATGTCACTGGCAATTCTGACGAGTCCTCTCCTGCCTGGGATTCCTCCGATGCATCCTTGCGTGTAACGCCTACTGCTGCTGGCGCTGCTGTTGTTGCTGCTGGGAGTCGATGGTCATCCCAGAGGGGAAGTCGTAAGCCCACTTTTACTACTTCCACCAAGCAATTGACTGTCCAACAGTCCTTTGCGAGGAAGATGAAATATCACAGCAGTCATCCTGTTGCAAAGCGGATAACTGAGGCCTTGACAACTATGTTGGTGTTAGACGTGCGTCTGGTTTCCGCCGTTAGTTCACAGGGAACTAGACAATTTCTTGAGGCAGTGTGCCCCCGTTACCAAATACCATCTAGGTTCCACTTCTCTAGGCAGGCGATACCGAGAATGTACACGGACGTCAGAAAAAGATTCACCAGTGTCCTAAAAAATGCAGTTGTACCCAATGTCCACTGACAATGCTAAATTCCTTTGTCGTATAACCAACCCTTATGAAGCTAAGAACACTGTACGCTGTTTACTTAAGAAGTACCGTAATGGTACGCTATCTGCGTAGCGATCGCTCAGCCGTAGGCGAGACGCTCAAGCGTCACGTTCGCTCGCGGCCCAGTGATCACAGGACACGTTATTGGTTAAGTCTAGGGGAAAGATTCGCTGTTACGTAGTGTACGCTAGAGACCACGAGGAGGTCACCAGCGATGCAGACGCTTACAACACTTTACCTTGATATTAAACCTTATACCAATGAAACACACAGAATACCTTAATGTGAGTACAGGGTGTAAATGCAACCTTGTGTAACCTGACTACCTACAAAGCTGTTTGAGCGTCACCGACGCTCAAATGAACACTTAACACTATAGTAAATACACAAATACTGATTTAGGGTTCCAAAGCCTATTATCTGTATTATATCTAGTATACTTGTAAAAGAGTAACACAGTACAAATGATACACTACAATATAACAAAGACTTCCTAACCAAACACCTAACTAAGGGATAAACTACAATACTATCCTGGTCTAACACAATACAATACAATACTATAAAGTTTAGTCTAGGGGAGATATGAGAGAAAAGAGAAAATAGAGAGAGAGAGAGATAGACACAGAGAGAGAGAGAGGAATTGGCTCACAGAAAGACAATGATTACGGAGAGAACTTACGCACAAAGGGTATGATCGCCAGCGCCTCGATATCCAGCTCCCGATTATCAGCAGATAACCGTTGATGAGAGAGTGAGAGCTGGATGTGGTTGGTCTGCCTATTTATGCCCCACACACAATGCAATCTCCTAGTCCCTACAATCCTACAGTTTATTGGACACAGGAATTCGGCCCTGTACTGTAACCAAAGGTCATAGGTTGATTCATACAGGTGGGCTGTGCTGATTTCCAACAGCTCAGGTGGGTGGGGAACTGGGTTTCCCGCCGCATACCTGAGTATGTGCAAATCATAGAAATGGACATAAACTTCTTATGTCCATAACTATTCGCACGAGCGATTAATACGCTCCAAACCAACACCGGAATATTGCTAATTAAATACTCTTCCGATGGGTATCAAACACTGCTGTATGACTCCTGTTAGACCCTTCGTGCAATACAAAGAGGGATTCCTCCGCTCAGGGACATTCTATCTAAACCAAACTTACAGAAACTATTGAGGGGAACATGATCTATGAAATACATTAATTGTGAATATTTGTAACGAATGAGTCGCACGCTACGATCACATAAACTCTACCGTAAATGCGCATACTGCGCGTGCGAGTGCACGCTATTGCGGGTATGCGCTTCCACGGGAGAGCGTACGCATGCGCAGCACGGACCAGTGTGCGGTGCAAATATGGCAGTGTGCATTAAGACATTTTTCTGACTTCGACAGTCCACCCTTTGGCAGTCAATAATAACTGCCACAAAACATTTAAGGAGAAAAATGTAAGTCAGGGGTTAATTGATTTCCATGGTTGGGTAGGGGAGGAGAGAGGAGAAGGTGTGAAGAGGGTATGACCTAGTGAGAAAGTAGAAGCATGTGTGTATGAGTCCATGTTTGGGGGGGGTCATGTATCATCGTGCCGTACGTGTGGTAAATCAAGCTTCGAGGTATTGCGAAGTATACATTTGAATTCCTTCTTATCCCGTACTAAGGGTCTGTGGATGGGCTGTCAAACTCTACCGAGCTCATTTCGGCTGTGGTTGCAACAAAATGGGGATGCACATTTTAGTTGATGATACATGAATGGGGGAGGTATGTGGTTGCTGATATCTGTGCCTGTATTCCCTATCGACTACGTGTGTCATTACCTGAGGGTTGTAGAGATGAAGATAAAGAACACTTATGGAAAATGCAATGATATTCTATGTCAGGGAAATGTACATTCGTCGATTGAGGTCTTGATTGGTGTCATTTGCTTGGAGTCTTCTTCTTTGTGCTTTTGTTCATAAATCGTGAGTAAAGCAATCAACGTCCATGGATTTACAAAAAAATGTTGGGCTAGCGTGATTTTAAAGTTCCTAGGGAAACTGGGGTACCCATGGCATTGTCCATCAAAATCTTGTATATCAGGTCGTCTGCTCTTCCTCTTTCCATCTTTCCGTTGTCGGCCCCTTGGCTCATCAAATCCTTCGTCTACGTGGGTCTTTGTACCTCGGAGGAAAACATAGAAATGGGTGAAAGACGGACCGTATACTCATTACATCATTACGTCATGGTTTCTAGCATTGGGTCATAAATCAAATCCAGGTTAATTACAGTTTCCTCACTCCTCAAGCTCATCACTTTCGTACTTTGTTTACACTTCGTCAAAGCCTGCCCGCATCTAAATATCAATCCAATCGATATAACGACACCCAAGATACACAGTAGAAACTTTCCAACATCCATTATGACTCCTTGAGCCCACTCTCCCAAACCGGAGAACCAATTTCGCGGGTTCAACCATGACACCCAACCAGTCAGCTCATTACCTACAGCAACAAGGGTGAGATTGTGTTTTCGACGAAATTCCCATTTTAATTGCAGAATATCATCCATCTTTTGGTCTATGACCTCTACCGGATCCTCGGTACTATTTGTGATGTACGTGCAACACTTTATGCCGTACTGTGTTGCCAATGTAACACAATATCCGCCTGTTACTGCTGTAAGGTAATTAAGAACCATCCTATGCTGAACTAGTTCCGTTTTGTAAGCTTGGAGTTCTCTTCCGGTGTATCTAAACGTGTCATCATACATTTCAGTGATATTATCTAACAAATTGGCGAGTGCGGAAATGTATTTATAATTCATCACTCCTCGAGCGGTACGAGTGAAATCTAACGCTACCAGAACCTGAATCCCGGTGGATTCATGGATAAGATCAGAGGCCGGATGCTCTAACCTTTCTGACAGGTGTCTTTTAACTCGGTGTTCGTAGTGAGTGTGAGTATAAGGAGCTTGGGCACCACGGTGTATGTCTTTCATTTTGTCATGTGTTACAGTCATCACTTCAGGCAATACTTTTCCAATATAACACAATCCTTCAGAGTTTGGGGCAAGCCACTTGTACGCCTTTCTCCCGCATATGAAATATGCATCATCGGGGAGAACATAAGGGACGGAGAAGGACATGACCATGTTACAAACCTTCCAGGTGAAATCTCCTGACCCTAATTCTTCCATCTGTCTAATGCACGTATCAGTTTGTACGATATGTGCACAGTATCCTGGTGATACCTCTCCAACTTTAGTAATCCTATTTCCTAAGGTATATCGATACCGAAAAGATTTTCCTCTACTGGCTATGTGGCGTACGAGCTCTGTATCTGTAGGCATTCTATCTGCTCTGTGTGAAAAGGTCATGGTAAGGTTGCTCCATGACACTTCCCAATTTCCCGGTTTTCTAGGATTGGAGATGTTAAAACATATGAGGGACCTATCCACATGGTATTGGTGGAGCTTCAAACTAGGAGGGCTGGAGATGTTAAACCTCCGGTCCACCGGTCTCCCACCACTTAGCTCAAGTACCTCCCCTAACGTTAAAGGAACTGGTACTAGCCCTGATTTGCTGTGACCCTGAGGTACTTGAGAGCATACCCAACAATCGGTCTTGTTTAATACGTTACCCACTAGAGAGTGATAGTCACTCAATGGATGCCGGTCCATATGGATATTAAAACTAGATTGGCATTTCTTTATGCATCCATCTTCAACCAGATTATCACAAAGCCTACAGATACAATTTTCTTCAGCTAACAATCCATCACAATTTCTTCTATCGGATCGTTTTCTGATACTCGCCTTTGCTTGTTGGATTGGTTGATCTTGGAAAACTACACCTCCATCATCATAATCGGAACCCATTCCAGAACCTCTCTCGACCTCTATGGTACTCTCGCCGGAACAGACTGCTCTGGTCAACATCATGGTCAACATCAAAATCCGGATTACAGTCTCTTGGGGCAAGTCCATCTTTGAGGAGGAAATGGAGAAGAATGAGAAAGGGGAAAAAGAAATATCAAGGGAGAAGGGATGGGAAGTGGAGAAAAACAATAAAAGGGAGTGGGGAGTCGACAGCTGCTTTCGATCTTCAAGGCTCAGGTGCCGCCTCAGTCCTCCTGAAACAGACACTCCAGTGATACAACCTCTACCGTCTGTTCCTTATCACGGGACTTCTCTGGGTCAGCAACCTTTTTGCAGTGGGATGAATGGACCCAAGTCTCTCTCTCAGCAACCTTCAATGCTGTGGTGCTAGTCAATAAGACCTGGTATGGTCCTTCCCATCTATCAATAAGACAACCTGAGCGTAGAAAATTTCGTATCATTACATAATCCCCAGGTTCAATGTCATGACAATTACTATCTGGTAAATCAGGAATCACCAACTTCAGATTATCATTTTGACTCCTCAACTGCTTACTCATGTTAATTAAGTACTTTACAGTTACTTCATTGTTACATTTCAAATCATCCTGAGGGTTAATCATGACGTGCGGTTGTCGACCAAACAGAATTTCAAAAGGAGACAGATTAAGAGGGGACCTGGGAGTGGTTCTGATGCTATACAAAACAATGGGTAAAGCTTCTGGCCACGTCAAACCTGTCTCTGCCATTACTTTACTCAATTTATTTTTAATAGTGCTGTTCACTCTTTCGACCTTCGCGCTCGCCTGTGGACGGTACGGAGTGTGCAGCTTACTATCAATACCCATCAACTTACACATTCCTTGGAAGACATCACCTGTAAAATGGGTACCCCTATCACTTTCAATGATTCTAGGGATACCATATCTACATACAAATTCCTGCACAATTTTCTTAGCTGTAAACATAGCAGTGTTTGTAGCTGCTGGAAAAGCTTCGACCCAATTCGAGAAAACATCTATACAAACAAGTACATACTTCAAATTTCTACATGGGGGTAATTGGATGAAGTCAATTTGTATTACTTGGAAAGGGCCGCCGGCAGGTGGGATATGGGAGGGTTCTGTAGGTATTGCCTTTCCAATATTCTTTCTCAGACAGGTAAGGCATGACATTGCTCTTTTACTAGCATGGGAGGAGAATCCTGGGGCACACCAGTATGCTCTTACCAATTTGCACATCCCCTCCTTGCCTAGATGAGTCAGCCCGTGAGCTGCTTCAGCCAGACATGGAAGGTATGCCCTGGGGGCCACTGGTTTACCATGTCCATCCGTCCAGAGCCCTGAGGACTCCTGGCCATATCCCTTTGCCTTCCAGACTGCTCTCTCCTGAGTGGAACACAAATTCTGCATCTCACACAACTTCTGTGTGTTGATGGTATTGAATACCATCAACTGTGTGGCGTCTGTCTGTATGGGGGTAGCAGCTGCAAGCTTTGCGGCTTCGTCTGCTCGGCTGTTACCAAGGGATACTGGGTCTTGGCTATATGTATGTGCTTTACATTTGATAACAGCCACTCTGTCGGGTTCCTGTATCGCTGTTAGAAGCCTTTTTATATACGCTGCATGCGCTATCGGTGTGCCAGCTGCCGTCATGAAATTTCTGAGCCGCCATAGGGCTCCGAAATCATGGACTACCCCGAACGCGTATCTAGAATCGGTGTAGATATTGGCAGACTTTCCCTTAGCCAATTCACATGCTCTGGTTAGGGCGACCAGTTCAGCAACCTGGGCTGAGTGAGGTGGGCCTAGCGGTTCCGCTTCTATGGTGTCTTGGTCATCTACGACTGCGTATCCAGTACACAAGTCTCCCGAGTCTGACTGTCTGTGACAACTACCGTCCGTGTAGAACGTGAGTTCTGCATCTTCTAGTGGATTGTCACTGATGTCAGGCCTTGCGGTAAAATTTTGGGTCAAATATTCCATACAATCATGTGTATCTTCCTTTGCATTAAATCCTCCTTCCCCATCACTCTCACCTCCCACCCTTTGTGCCTGTCCAGGCACACCTGGGAGAAATGTTGCAGGGTTTAATGCACTGCATCTCCTTATGGTGATGTTTACGGGGGCCATTAATGCCAATTCCCATCTCGTAAACCTGGCTGATGAGACGTGTCTGGTTTGGGCAGAATTCAATAAGGCAGATACTGCATGTGGCGTATGGATTGTGAGGTTGTGGCCTAGCACGACATCTTCGCTTTTCGTCACTAGCAATGCTATCGCCGCAACACTACGCAAGCATGTGGGGAGGGATCGCGCTACCGTGTCTAGCTGCGCGCTGTAGTATGCAATTGGCCTGCTGGCATCACCGTGTTTTTGTGTTAGTACACCTGCTGCGCACCCAGCACTTTCTGTTCCGTATAGTTCAAAGGGTTTCCCATAGTCTGGCATACCTAGTGCTGGTGCCTGCGTTAGGCATTGCTTGAGTCTTTCAAATGCTGTTTCGGATTCGTCTGTATGCGAAATCCGATCAGGTTTGTTTGAAGAGACCATTTCCTGCAAAGGTAACGCCAATATGGAAAACCCTGGGATCCAATTACGGCAATACCCACACATTCCTAAAAACGTCCTTATCTGTTGCTGGGTTTGTGGCAGTGTCATGTCTCTAATGGCTTGGATTCTATCAGCGGTCAGGTGTCTCAGTCCTTGTGTTAGACAGTGTCCCAAATATTTTACCTTAGTCTGGCATAATTGCAACTTGTCTTTGGAAACCTTGTGACCTGTGTCTGAAAGGTGAAACAGGAGCTGTTTCGTATCTTTCAGGGAAGCTTCCAGTGAATCTGAACACAGCAGTAAATCATCCACATACTGTATCAATACTGATCCACTCTCTGGTTGAAAAGACTGTAAACAATCATGCAAAGCCTGAGAAAATATACTTGGACTATCTATGAAACCTTGGGGTAATCGAGTCCACGTGTATTGGACTCCTCTGTATGTGAATGCAAACAAATATTGGCTGTCAGGGTGCAGAGGTACCGAAAAGAAAGCGGAGCAGAGGTCAATAACAGTGAAAAATTTGGCAGTGGGAGGAATTTGCATTAGGATGACAGCTGGATTAGGCACTACGGGGAACTGACTCTCGACTATTTTGTTAATCCCCCTTAGATCCTGCACTAGCCTGTAACCCCTCCCCCCACTCTTTTTAACAGGGAAGATGGGACTATTTGCTGTGCTGGACGTTCTTACTAGAATGCCCTGTTGTAGCAAGCGCTCTATTACGGGAAAAACTCCTAACTCCACCTCTGGCTTCAGAGGATACTGTGGGATTTTTGGAGCTATCCTACCATCTTTTACTTGTACTACTACTGGAGCTACGTTTGCCATTAATCCAGTGTCCTGTCCATCTTTTGTCCAAAGTGACTCTGGTATCTGAGATGTCATCTCTTCTACCTGGGATGGGTTCCTATTTGTTATAACGGTGTGTGACATTAATTTTGATGGGGAGTCTAACATGTCTCGTACTTCCTGAGCGTGATTCTCAGGGATGTCCAAGAATACACCTTCAGGAGTACAATAGATGACGCAACCCATTTTACATAGTAAGTCTCTTCCCAGGAGATTGGTTGGTGCCGATGCAGCCAGCAAAAAGGAATGCTTGGTGTGCAAAGGCCCTATTGTAATCTCGGCTGGTTTGCTAACAGGGTAGTGCTGGACTACTCCTGTTACTCCCATGGCTGGAATTGTCCTACCAGTGGTTCTCATGCCCACTGTCGAATTTATCACTGACTTGGCCGCCCCTGTGTCTACAAGAAAGTTTAAAGTTTTACCAGCCACATTGATTGCAATCTCTGGTTCACTTCCAAGACTAGCAATCAATTTAACTGGTTGCAGATTACAGGTATGGCCACACCCCTATTGGGTATGCTGACCTCCCTGAATCCCATTGGCAGCAACTATTTGTGAGGGGGTTAGCTGGGAACTACCAGAGGCATGCCAATCTCTGTTCGGGGGATATCTTTTTGTTTCCCCTGTATGTGGCTCAAAACTCCGCCTCTGTGGACCCTGCTCCCAATGTCGTGTGTTGTGTTGTTGTCTAGGGGGTTGAAAAGATCTTTGTACATTTCTTACTCTACAGTCTCGTGCAAAGTGTCCTGGTTTGTTACAAGAAAAACATGTTATTATACTTGCCTTACCCACAGGATTCGGTGGTACATACGCAGGCTGCCTTGTGGTCAGCGCCTGTATACTTACTGACATCAACTTATCACTTTGCGACTCCCTGTGCCTAGTGATGTTTTTGTCATGATCAACAGCAGCCTCTCTCAATGTGGACACTGACAGACCTCGCCAGCATGGCTGCGTGGTCTGAACCCTAGTCTTTAATGTTTCTTTCAAACCATCCATCAGTACAGACACTGCTACTTCCCGATGGTTTGGGTTGGTCTTTATGTCCTCTATACCAGTGTACTTTGCTATTTCTGTTAGTGCCCGGTGGAAATATTCTGCTGCCGTTTCGGACTCTTTTTGCTTAATGGAAAATATTTTATTCCATTTAACAACGGCTGGGAAATACTCCTTTAGTTGTAAATTTATCCTTTTTACATTATCCTTATTGTATACGTCTGTAAGCGGTACATCTTTATCCAATTGACAGTCAGCTAAAAACTGAGTTGCGTCGACATTGGAAGGTAAACAAGCTCTTAGCAGTACCTGCCAATCCTTGTTGTTGGGCTCTACAGTGTTACCTAAATCCCTGATGTATTTTTGGCTAGCAACTAAGTCTTTCCTGGGGTCAGGAAATTCGGACACTATTGCTCTTATTTCCATTCTGGAAAATGGGGCGTACATGGCAATGTTCCTTAGGGGAGTGGCTCCAGACACATCTGTTTTTCCATTGGGAACTGCTATTACCCTTACAGGAGCAATTCTAACAGCATCTTCCTGTGTAGATTCTACAACTTGTGGTACAATGGTTTCAGTGTAGTGCATGGTGCCGTACTTACCCGTTGACACGACCTCACCTATCCCTCCGCTAGGGGCTTTCACTAATCTCGTGGGTGTCGCTGTGCCTACTGTGGTCTCTGATATGGTGGCCGCAAGAGAGAGAGCTGAAATTGTTGCCGAATCGTCTTCTTGTTCACACTCCTGAGGAAGGTTCAAAACAGGGTACAACTTGCACGGGTTAATACTTGCATGAGTTATTCGGTTAACATCATTTACATTTACAGGGTTACTAAGAGTTTGTGTTTTACAACCCAGTGCGTTTCTCTCCGCAATCAACCTCTCTCCTGCAATGTATGGTGGAGGAGGAGCTGTGGCAATCAGCTTCCTGACCGCCCCAGTTCCCGCCGCCAGAGCCAAACCTCTCTGTATCTCACCTTCCTGGTGCCATAACTGCAAGTAATCATGATGCTGAATTCGTCTCTTTGATGATTTTACGAGACATATCCTCCTCCTTAAATTTTGTAACACATCTGGACTGAAGCTACCTATTCTTGGGAACTTGTCCCTGTCTTGTACAGTCATTCTCTCCCATTCATCACATAAAACCTCTGTGTGACTACCGTATTTTTCACACATAATGTATCTTGCCGACCCGACTGGTCGGTTCTCCGAATCAACCTGAACCTGGGTTGATCGCCCCCTACCTGAGCAACTGGCCCCCATCGTCTGTAGGTGTTGCTTAGTCCTCCTTGGATTTTCTGTATCAAGGTTTTCAGCAAGCCTTTACAGACAACCAAATTACTCCACAGTAGGCCGGCGGTGGCGGTTTACCGAGTACCCCACTCACTCGCCCACCTCGACCAATACGACCTGATCACACCGATATGGTGCTGGCGTACTCGATACAGGGCCCCTATGGAACCTTCAGTTTACTGGAACATATGAGGGTTACCCGCAGGACACTTACTCTTTCCAGTAAAGTTGGGGTTGTTAGATAGTTCCTGAGTGACCAGCGAACTTCCCTTCCAAAAATAAAAAATTACACAAATCACGTCAGAATGTACAAGTAGCGTTTGTGACCACTTTTCTCTAATGGTATGAGGTCAGATTACTAACTACTGCACACAATTACGTGCGGTCCAATCGTTCAGTACGCGAGCACTATTTGTCATGTACTGAAAGATTAATGGAATCGATGTTTCCGGCTGCGATTCCTTCAACCAGAGCTTGTATGGCCTATATGGGTTCTGCACCAACACCCCAGGCGTTGTGCCACTGGACTTTTATAGCGGACCTTTTTACCTTATGACCTCCTGGTCTTGTTACCTTATGGTCCGCTATACTCTAATGCTCAAATATTATTTAACCAGGGATGCCTCCCTAGCCACCGTATATGTCACTTACACGTATGTCCCTTTACGAGTACCCGACTTTCCTTTTGGTTCCACCTTTAAAATTGTATAAACTTTTGTATACAAAACACACTCACTCAACACATGTACACTTTTGTTTCTATATCTATTTCTGCGCAGAAATTGTCTTCAGGCCAAGTGTGTTACCAATTAGGAGCAGGATCTGTTAAACTAAATTTCAGATTTTCCAAAAATAGATTTGCGTTATTTACCGCTTCGCGTTATTTATCGCTGTGCGTTAATTATCGCTTTGCGCTAAAATCCAACTTTATCACAACTTGAGCTACGTGGGCGTAACCAGACGCTACGTTGCGTAATGTACGCTGCGTGCGTCTGCCTTTTGGATTGCGTACGCTAGTCTTTGTTAGCGACACGTGTACGCAATGCAAAGGATCCACCGTAACACAATATATATTTTATCAATGTAGATGATCCCTGATCATCTACCGCAATCCACACTGCACACTGGCTGCCTCGTCTCTCGGACAAGCCGTGTGTTGTTCTATACTTTAACTATTACCTCTATTATTAAATAACAGCAAATCTCCTTTTAGCCCTTTCTATCAACTATAAAAATGTGGCAAACAGGAATAGTGATATACGAAAAATGAAATACACAAGTGAAAAGAAATGCAGGTATATATGCGTGCGTATGCAAGACAAAAGAAAAAAATAAACAGTTTTAAAAAGACACAAGCGTTTTGTTCTTACTTCCGGTTACCGGGTTCCTTCAGCACTCTTTACCTAAGCGAAGCAGACGCTTATCCCGTCAGCAACTGCGAGACAACCTCCCACCCTTTTGCTGGGGGATAAAGTCTGCTGATCTACCTAGTGCAGATGTGAAAAGGACCGGGCGAGCCCGCAATTGACAATGCTAAATTCCTTTGTCGTATAACCAACCCTTATGAAGCTAAGAACACTGTACGCTGTTTACTTAAGAAGTACCGTAATGGTACGCTATCTGCGTAGCGATCGCTCAGCCGTAGGCGAGACGCTCAAGCGTCACGTTCGCTCGCGGCCCAGTGATCACAGGACACGTTATTGGTTAAGTCTAGGGGAAAGATTCGCTGTTACGTAGTGTACGCTAGAGACCACGAGGAGGTCACCAGCGATGCAGACGCTTACAACACTTTACCTTGATATTAAACCTTATACCAATGAAACACACAGAATACCTTAATGTGAGTACAGGGTGTAAATGCAACCTTGTGTAACCTGACTACCTACAAAGCTGTTTGAGCGTCACCGACGCTCAAATGAACACTTAACACTATAGTAAATACACAAATACTGATTTAGGGTTCCAAAGCCTATTATCTGTATTATATCTAGTATACTTGTAAAAGAGTAACACAGTACAAATGATACACTACAATATAACAAAGACTTCCTAACCAAACACCTAACTAAGGGATAAACTACAATACTATCCTGGTCTAACACAATACAATACAATACTATAAAGTTTAGTCTAGGGGAGATATGAGAGAAAAGAGAAAATAGAGAGAGAGAGAGATAGACACAGAGAGAGAGAGAGGAATTGGCTCACAGAAAGACAATGATTACGGAGAGAACTTACGCACAAAGGGTATGATCGCCAGCGCCTCGATATCCAGCTCCCGATTATCAGCAGATAACCGTTGATGAGAGAGTGAGAGCTGGATGTGGTTGGTCTGCCTATTTATGCCCCACACACAATGCAATCTCCTAGTCCCTACAATCCTACAGTTTATTGGACACAGGAATTCGGCCCTGTACTGTAACCAAAGGTCATAGGTTGATTCATACAGGTGGGCTGTGCTGATTTCCAACAGCTCAGGTGGGTGGGGAACTGGGTTTCCCGCCGCATACCTGAGTATGTGCAAATCATAGAAATGGACATAAACTTCTTATGTCCATAACTATTCGCACGAGCGATTAATACGCTCCAAACCAACACCGGAATATTGCTAATTAAATACTCTTCCGATGGGTATCAAACACTGCTGTATGACTCCTGTTAGACCCTTCGTGCAATACAAAGAGGGATTCCTCCGCTCAGGGACATTCTATCTAAACCAAACTTACAGAAACTATTGAGGGGAACATGATCTATGAAATACATTAATTGTGAATATTTGTAACGAATGAGTCGCACGCTACGATCACATAAACTCTACCGTAAATGCGCATACTGCGCGTGCGAGTGCACGCTATTGCGGGTATGCGCTTCCACGGGAGAGCGTACGCATGCGCAGCACGGACCAGTGTGCGGTGCAAATATGGCAGTGTGCATTAAGACATTTTTCTGACTTCGACACCACTTAACCACGGACATGTGGACAAGTGGAGCAGGGCAGGGTCAGGACTATATGACTGTGACAGCCCACTGGGTAGATGTATGGACTCCCGCCGCAAGAACAGCAGCGGCGGCACCAGTAGCAGCATCTCGCAAACGCCAACTCTTTCCTAGGCAGGCTACGCTTTGTATCACCGGTTTCCAGAATACGCACACAGCTGAAAACCTCTTACGGCAACTGAGGAAGATCATCGCGGAATGGCTTACCCCAATTGGACTCTACTGTGGATTTGTGGCATCGGACAACGCCAGCAATATTGTGTGTGCATTAAATATGGGCAAATTCCAGCACGTCCCATGTTTTGCACATACCTTGAATTTGGTGGTGCAGAATTTTTTAAAAAACGACAGGGGCGTGCAAGAGATGCTGTCGGTGGCCAGAAGAATTGCGGGACACTTTCGGCGTACAGGCACCACGTACAGAAGACTGGAGCACCACCAAAAACTACTGAACCTGCCCTGCCATCATCTGAAGCAAGAAGTGGTAACGAGGTGGAATTCAACCCTCTATATGCTTTAGAGGTTGGAGGAGCAGCAAAAGGCCATTCAAGCCTATACAATTGAGCACGATATAGGAGGTGGAATGTACCTGTCTCAAGCGCAGTGGAGAATGATTTCAACGTTGTGCAAGGTTCTGCAACCTTTTGAACTTGCCACACGTGAAGTCAGTTCAGACACTGCCAGCCTGAGTCAGGTCATTCCCCTCATCAGGCTTTTGCAGAAGAAGCTGGAGGCATTGAAGGAGGAGCTAAAAGGGAGCGATTCCGCTAGGCATGTGGGACTTGTGGATGGAGCCCTTAATTCGCTTAACAAGGATTCACGGGTGGTCAATCTGTTGAAATCAGAGCACTACATTTTGGCCACCGTGCTCGATCCTAGATTTAAAACCTACCTTGGATCTCTCTTTCCGGCAGACACAAGTCTGCTGGGGTTCAAAGACCTGCTGGTGAGAAAATTGTCAAGTCAAGCGGAACGCGACCTGTCAACATCTCCTCCTTCACATTCTCCCGCAACTGGGGGTGCGAGGAAAAGGCTCAGAATTCCGAGCCCACCCGCTGGCGGTGATGCAGGGCAGTCTGGAGCGACTGCTGATGCTGACATCTGGTCCGGACTGAAGGACCTGACAACGATTACGGACATGTCGTCTACTGTCACTGCATATGATTCTCTCACCATTGAAAGAATGGTGGAGGATTATATGAGTGACCGCATCCAAGTAGGCACGTCAGACAGTCCGTACTTATACTGGCAGGAAAAAGAGGCAATTTGGAGGCCCTTGCACAAACTGGCTTTATTCTACCTAAGTTGCCCTCCCACAAATGTGTACTCCGAAAGAGTGTTTAGTGCCGCCGCTCACCTTGTCAGCAATCTGCGTACGAGGTTACTTCCAGAAAATGTGGAGAAGATGATGTTCATTAAAATGAATTATAATCAATTCCTCCGTGGAGACATTGACCAGCAGCAATTGCCTCCACAAAGTACACAGGGAGCTGAGATGGTGGATTCCAGTGGGGACGAATTGATAATCTGTGAGGAGCGGGATGTACACGGTGATATATCGGAGGATGATGATGAGGTGGACATCTTGCCTCTGTAGAGCCAGTTTGTGCAAGGAGAGATTAATTGCTTCTTTTTCGGTGGGGGTCCAAACCAACCCGTCATTTCAGTCACAGTCGTGTGGCAGACCCTGTCACTGAAATGATGGGTTGGTTAAAGTGTGCATGTCCTGTTTATACAACATAAGGGTGGGTGGGAGGGCCCAAGGACAATTCCATCTTGCACCTCTTTTTTCTTTCATTTTTATTTGCGTCATGTGCTGTTTGGGGAGTGTTTTTTGGAAGGGCCATCCTGCGTGACACTGCAGTGCCACTCCTAGATGGGCCAGGTGTTTGTGTCGGCCACTAGGGTCGCTTATCTTACTCACACAGCTACCTCATTGCGCCTCTTTTTTTCTTCTTTGCGTCATGTGCTGTTTGGGGAGTGTTTTTTGGAAGGGCCATCCTGCGTGACACTGCAGTGCCACTCCTAGATGGGCCAGGTGTTTGTGTCGGCCACTAGGGTCGCTTATCTTACTCACACAGCTACCTCATTGCGCCTCTTTTTTTCTTCTTTGCGTCATGTGCTGTTTGGGGAGTGTTTTTTGGAAGGGCCATCCTGCGTGACACTGCAGTGCCACTCCTAGATGGGCCAGGTGTTTGTGTCGGCCACTAGGGTCGCTTATCTTACTCACACAGCTACCTCATTGCGCCTCTTTTTTTCTTCTTTGCGTCATGTGCTGTTTGGGGAGTGTTTTTTGGAAGGGCCATCCTGCGTGACACTGCAGTGCCACTCCTAGATGGGCCAGGTGTTTGTGTCAGCCACTAGGGTCGCTTAGCTTACTCACACAGCTACCTCATTGCGCCTCTTTTTTTCTTCTTTGCGTCATGTGCTGTTTGGGGAGTGTTTTTTGGAAGGGCCATCCTGCGTGACACTGCAGTGCCACTCCTAGATGGGCCAGCTTTTTGTGTCGGCCACTAGGGTCGCTTAGCTTAGTCATCCAGCGACCTCGGTGCAAATTTTAGGACTAAAAATAATATTGTGAGGTGTGAGGTATTCAGAATAACAGACAAACAAAGAGGAAGGGATGCTGTTCCTTGTAGTGCCAATGGGAGATCCTGGGGGTGGCTCCCTGGTAAGTTAGCTCTCTGTCTGGAAATGTTTTAGTATTGACCTTTATCATGAGGCGTACTGTGACAAATTACATGGCCCAATGTGGGCACTGCTATTAAGTAGTTAGGACTGCTGTATCAGAGAAGCCGTGAAGTGGCCAGCAGCTTAAACATGTGTTTGCAAACATTTGTGACAAATTCTCTGAATTTTATTACCAGATAGATTCAGGGATGGTTACAGGTAAGTTTCAGTGTGCGGAAGGGAATTTGGGGGTGGGGATTTGCACTCCCCTTCCTCTTTGTTTGTCTGTCTATGACCCCTCCCCCTTCCAGCACCTGATATATAATTATCTCCAGGTATGATTGAGCAGCTTCCAATTTGTTTGTCTGCAGGTATTCAGAATAGACTGAAAATGAGTGGAAATTATGGTTTTTGAGGTTAATAATACTTTGGGATCAAAATGACCCCCAAATTCTATGATTTAAGCTGTTTTTTAGGGTTTTTTGAAAAAAACACCCGAATCCAAAACACACCCGAATCCGACAAAAAAAATTCGGTGAGGTTTTGCCAAAACGCGGTCGAACCCAAAACACGGCCGCCGAACCGAACCCAAAACCAAAACACAAAACCCGAAAAATTTCAAGTGCACATCCCTAGTATACACATATATCTACACATATATATATATATATATATATATATATACATACACACACATACATATACACATATACATAGCATATTAAACAAGCATACATATATATATATATATATATATATATGGGTGTAGTACGGGTGACCGGCGGTCTCCTGACCGCCGGTCACCTTACCGACGCCGGGATCCCGGCAGCATACTGACGCCGGGATCCCGGCGGGGAAGGGCGAGTGCAGCAAGCCCCTTGCGGGCTCGGTGGCGACCTGCGGTTGCCACGGGTTCTATTCCCACTCTATGGGTGTCGTGGACACCCACGAGTGGAAATAGTCCCTGTTGGTCGGCATGCCGACCATCGGGATAGTGAGCCGTCGGGCTCACGGAAGGATCATGTGACTGTCGGTCAGCCGACCGGCGGTCACATGACTACCACCCATATATATATATATATATATATATATATATATATGTACACACACATACAGTACACATATATATACACATTTATATATATCATATGTGTGTGTGTGTTTATATGTATGTATGTATATACATGTGTGTGTATATATGTATGCACATGGATATATATGTACTATAATTAAAATAAAGTAAACTTTTATTGCACTTGCAAGTGCCACCAGGAAGACAGCAGGCTGTGGAGGGGGGTTTCTGGGTACTCGGAAACCCCCCCTGGGTGTGCCACTGTAATGGAGAACCATATTCCATTCCACACCTCCAGCAGGTTGCAGAGACCCCAGGGTACATTTTGGAAAGCATGGAGGGGCAGCGATACCAGTGAGAAATGACTTTAAAGTGGGTTTCCAGACTTCCTCTTCTGGCCCTGCTGATGAGAGCCGCACGTTAGTGCAGCTCTGACACCGCCGCCGGGATCCCGATAACACGGCTGTTTTCACAGCCTCCACGCTGCCGGGACCCACACCCGCGATCCCCACAGAAGCCGCTGCGGTGCATGGACCGCTTCCTCCTCCCTCCGATGCCCCGCAATAAGAGCAAGGGAGCTAAGGAGGCCCCCTCCAAGATGGCGCCCGGAGCTGGCTGGACGGATTCCCCAGCTCATGTGCCTGCAGCTACAAGCACAGAGCTGCATAGTAGAGGTGAGCTGCCTCCCCTGTCCCCCCTCATGGCACACTTTTACTGCTGATGCAGCATTATTAGACTCCCCTGTGACATACAGGGACATTGTGACCGCAATTAGGGATGCCATAGGCCCCTTATCACTGCACAAACAGCCAGCATCACACAGCAGCTGGACAAACTCACTCACAGAGTCCAGGACACTGAACAGAGGCTGGGGGCTATATTTTCTGATGTGGCAGATCTTCAAACCTCTTCTACTAAACAGAGGAAACTTCAGCACTCGATAATTAATAAATTGCAAGATTTGGAGAACAGATTGCGCAGAAATAATTTCCGAGTTGTTGGGAGTCCCTGAAGACGTAAAAGGTCCAGCCCTTTATGATTTAATACAAACCACACTCCCAGAATTGCGTAAAATATCGGATCAGTGTCAAGATATGGTAATTGAGCGAGCACATCGATTGGGACCGGTGCACAACCAAACAGGCGCTCGCCTCCGTGTGGTCATTTTTCGTATCCTTAATTACGCACAAAAACATTTGCTATGGCTGACCTCCCGCCAGCTTGGTTCCCTACAATGGAATGGAAACAGACTGCTCCTATTTCAGGACTATTCGACAGAGCTAACAGCTGCTAGAAAAGAGTTTTCTCCAGTATGCTCTTATTTGATCAAGAAAGGGAAAAAATGTGCCTTGTTATACCTGGCACGGCTCCGCATTTACAATGGGTCCTCACACATGGACTTTACCTCAGTAGCCAATGCACAACAATATCTAGAAGAATTGCGCACTGATACAGATGCCCAATCTGGGCACGATGATGATTGATATGTCTGTTTACAATAGTTCAATTCCCAGTATTCTCTCGCACGGTTGTGCAACAACGTTTATGCATATCTGTCTACACTGTTTATTACTTCATCTGTCTGCTTGTTGTTATGTGAGCTTCCTATTATAGAATCTATGCAGCGGCTTGACCCGCGTCAATATCACACCCGCCCCCTTGTCTCCCCCCATTCCCTTATTTTACCCCTTTCCCTCCCTCTCCCTCCCCCCCTCCACCTTCTCCTCTCCGCCTCTTTCCCATCCTGCTTCCCCTCCCCCATCACCCAGTGGCAACATAATTCTGTATTTTCAGACATCCCTCTCTCAACGCCTAGGCGGTGTCACGGAGCTACTCTTGAGCTCATTATGTTACTTTTCCCAAGTTTGCGCATCACAGAGACGGTCAATTCTGACTCGGAAAGATACGAGTCGGAGACCCACCTTCTGCTTGATGCTTTTGATATTGTTTTATGTTTTGATGTTTTGTATGTTTACACTTTGTTATTCTCAGGAACAGGTCTGCTCCCGACTTGCTCCCCCCTACTTAGCTATCAGGCTCATGTTAGCGAGGTTGTATTTATACTTTTAATTTTTCTTTCTAAAATGAATAGTGATGCCCTCATGACATACTTATCTATGGATGAATGATGTCGCTACTTAAAATTGGTTCACTGAATGTAGGAGGTGTAAACTCACCTTCAAAAAGAAGGAAAGTTTTGCTCTACCTGACTAAACAATGTATTGATATAGCCTTCCTCCAGGAGACACACCTTCTAACCGATGAAGTGCTCCGACTGCAAATCCTTGGCTGGCGAGTATTGCATTCTGCTTCATATACCTCAAAAACACGAGGCGTTACCATCTTAGCTAAAAGAACCGTCCCCATTGAACTTCTGTCATCCACAGCAGATCCTGAGGGACGTTATGTTTTAATAGAGGTTAAAAATGGTATGACAGTATATGTTTTCTGTAACTTGTATGCACCCAATGCTTCTCCAAAAATTTTTTATACCACTATTCTTGCCACCCTCCAGCAACACGCCCATTTACCTATGCTAGTTTGTGGCGACTTTAATATGTACGTTTCCCCGCACCTAGATAAACAGGGTACTTCTAACTAACCTCACCCAGCTCAGAAATATGGCATACCCATATTATTAGACAGACTCTGGCTGCTTGATGGATGGAGAACACATCACCCGACTGACAAGGTATACACATACCTGTCGGCAGCCCACTGTTCCCTATCCAGAATTGACTACATCTTAGTCTCGCCCTCTCTGTTTTCTAAAATGGAAGAGGTGGAGATCTCCCCTATTTGCATATCTGATCATGCCATGGTTTGGCTGACCCTACTAACCACTATAGATTTGGGCCCCTACATTCAATGGTGCTATCCTACTTCCTTTGTCACATCTATCAAATTTCGTAGTAAAGTTCAGGCTGCTTGGGCTGATTATGCGTTACTTAACGTTGACTCACAATCCAATGATCCCCCATTATTCTGGCAAGCCTCCAAATCGGTTCTTAGGGGAACAATTATGGCTTACACCCACTCCTTCAAAAAGAAATTAGCAACTGATTACCTCTCTCAACAATCTCACCTTACTGCCTCCTATCAAAACTTCATATCTGACCCCTCCCCCATCAATAAAACAACCTACTCCCTCGCAAAAACCCATTTTGATGCCTTACTTACTAAAATAGAATCTACATACTCTTTCCACAAAGATCACCTTTTCTTTAAATTTGGTAACAAACTGGGCAAACTACTGACAAATCTGTTACGCAGCCAATCCCCACCTATGGTGATTCATCCTTTAAAGCTTCCTGATGGCTCCTTAGAGTCCCGTAGTGCACATATTGTTGATATCATGACAGACTTCTACACCTCACTCTACTCTGCCCACGCACATGACACCAACACTGCTGACTCCTTTTGGGAACATTTACCTGTTCCAACGCTTCCCTACGCCGCTACTGACTTGCTCACGGCTCCAATAACTGAATTAGAAGTCAAAAATACGATCTCTAACTTGAAATCAGGTAAAGCACCAGGACCGGATGGCCTAACAACTGAATATTATAAACTTCTGGCTCCCTCTATAATTCCTATTCTAACAACTCTATATAATCAAATTATCACCACTCATACCCTCCCTAAATACTTTAACTCTGCTATAATTAAACTAATTCCAAAGCCAGGAAGAGACCTTAGCAACCCCTCCTCTAATAGACCAATATCACTACTCAACCTGGATTACAAGATCCTAACGAAAATCCTAGCAGATAGACTCAAAATTTTCCTCCCTTCCATAATACACAAGGACCAGTCTGGATTTGTAGCTGGTCGACACTCCGTCACTAATGTTCGAAGGGTCTTCTCGGCTATATTCTCAACATCCCAAACGTCCTCTCCACTGCCTAGTGCCATACTTTCCCTAGATGCAGAGAAGGCCTTCGACATGGTGCTCTGGAGTCATCTTTTTTCCACCATGTCCAAATTTGGTTTTCCAGAAAGCTTCATTGAGATTAATAAAAACCTTATACCTATCCTCTACTTTCCAATTGTCATGCAATGGCTACCTTTCACAACCTATTCCCATACTGAGAGGTACCAGACAGGGCTGCCCCCTATCCCCTTTGTTATTCGATATTGCATTAGAACCACTAGCAATCACATTACGTGAATCCCCTCTTTATCAAGGCATTTGCATAGGCTCCATAGACCTAAGAGTCTGTCTATTCGCAGACGACATGCTACTGTTTTTATCACACCCTGAACACTCCCTACCCATAGTAATGGACATTATTACCCGATTCAGTATTTTTTCTGGCTACAAAATAAACATCGACAAATCAGAAATGATGCCCCTGTCAGGATCCCTGGATTTTATACACTCAGACCCATCTTTACGCACCACGACTGTCAACCATACACTCTTCAAATACTTAGGCATTCAAGTTCCAGCTAAACTTTCAGGTCTCTATGCTCTAAACTTTACTCCTTTAATATCATGTATTTCTAATACTCTGGAAGGATGGAAGTCTCTTCCTTTATCTTTGCTAGGTAGGGTGGTGGTCATAAAACATATTACTTTCCCTAAATTGCTATACTTAATGCAGATGCTCCCTGTACGTCTATCCCATACAGACATTTCGTCTTTAAATACCATTTTTTTTAAATTCCTTTGGAAGGGTGGGAAATCCCGCATTGCAAGGAAAAAGCTACAAATGTCCCGCAGACATGGTGGCCTGGGCCTCCCTGACCTGCTGCTGTATACCCACTCGATTCTCTTTCGATATGCCTCTGATTGGCTCCTATCGCAAAGCGTATTCACTGACTACGAATTAGACTCTGCGCTATTTCATCCGATGTCACCTAACGCTCTCCTTCATACTCTAAGAGCAAAATTACCCCCGGATTGCTTCTTAACCTGCTCTGTAGAGACACTTATACAGTACCTCCTGGCTGTCTATTAATAAAAAATGTAAACGCAACCATCAATACACCAAACATATCTCTTTATGGGGAAACCCCCTTTTTGAACCGGGAAGGGACTCTTCTGTTTTCCACAGACTTTTCTTGAAGGGGATTCGAGCTACCTCAGATGTCTTTGACCCAGGAGGCAAATTATATACCTTTCCCTCTCTCCGGGAGAAGGTTGGACTCACCTCACAACATATTTACCCCTATATACAAATTCAACACTTTGTTTCCTCTTTACACCGTTTCGCGCCACCTGGCTCCATTCCTGATTAAATAGATACATTGCTACACTTTCTAAGACACCATACCTATAGATTGAAGTTCCTCTACCTCCCTCTACTGACACTTTATAAAGATAAGATTTGTACCTCAATAGTATCTCAGTGGTCTATAGACCTCCCTGCGATAGGTTCAACTGCTACTATTTTTCAACACTATGACCGTTCTATGACACTGTTACATTCCTCTTTACTGCAAGAGGTTCATACCAAGGTGATACAGAGAACCTATATCACGCAGATGCAGCGCCAGCATTACATGCCCTCAGAACTCAAATGCTGTTTGAAATGTTCTATTGCATCTGCGACATTTATACATTATATATGGCATTGTCACAAAATTCGAAAATTTTGGAACAAAATTGTATATTTTATTAATACTACTTTAAGATTACAGCTTCAATTAGACCCAATGCCTTGTCTCTTTGCTAGCTTTCAATCCTGGATACAACAGGGTATGTTACCAAACATGATCCCTTTCCTCACGATTCTGGTAACCGTAGCGAAAAAGGTTGCTATGAGACATTGGATTTCGTCAACTTCCCCCTCGCTAAGTGAGGTGAAAGCCTTGCTTCTCAAGATTCTTTATTTCGATAGAGAATCGACAATTCCTGACCTGGAAAAGGGGGTGATTCGCTTTTATAGAAAATGGGGTATATATATTGACACACTTGATGAGATCACACGTTCCAAAATTTTCAAGCTCTAGGAGAACACT
This sequence comes from Pseudophryne corroboree, assembly GCF_028390025.1. Classification (NCBI taxonomy): domain Eukaryota; kingdom Metazoa; phylum Chordata; class Amphibia; order Anura; family Myobatrachidae; genus Pseudophryne; species Pseudophryne corroboree. Next base: position 894,147,565 of record NC_086445.1, on the reverse strand, counting down.
GATTGGTAGCATTACAAATGATTAGCAGACCTTATATAATAAGTGAATCCTCCTGGCGCAACCCATAGTGTACTTTGTTTTTCTGCTCTACTGACGTGAGTCACATTCCTCCCCCCCCCCTCCTACTTGTACTTAAAATATTTGGGTTACTCATACCATCCTAACCTTACCATGAAATACCGCCTCAATGCAGAGCCTATCTTCTATCAAATAACACCCTCCCTCTCCCCCTTTCTTCCCCTGGTTAGATTGTATGCTAAGTTTTTATGAAAAAGAGAAGTACGTTTGATATTCTATTTCTATATATACATGAAAAAAGATAGACATGATTATTATCTGTTGAAATTTATTATCGATATATTACATCTCTGTAACATCGCTACATTGTGCTAAGTCATCTGTCGCATTTTATGACATGCTCATAAATTATGTCGTATCTTCACATTCGATGTTAATCCTGCACATCTGACGTCTGGACTAATTTAATGATAACTAGCGTGATGCACTCTGTCTTTTCATTAGTCTTGATCTTCCTTCTCTTTTACTGTTATGATCACTATTGTTGTTATCCTGTAAGAAAACCCAATAAAAATATGTAAAAAAAAAAAAAAAAGTGGGTTTCCAAGGTTAATATGTTGGTGGAGCTACTCCATGATTCGTAAAATATGGATTTCCATTGTGCCTCACTAATCGTCATATTCGGGTCCTTCTCCCATTGTTTTGTGAACAATGGTAGTGTGGAGAAATGGTGCTCAATTAAATATGTACAGTATATACTGTGTACTCAATATCAAGTGTGAGGATAGACTCTGTGAGGATACTAACTGCTCAAAAGTTGTCAAATCTCAGGAACCTGCTTATCGTGTCGATTTAGTCTGAAGAAAATTTTTAATTTGATCTCCAAAGCTCCTTCCTGGAAAGAAACCATTTAGATTGAACATCAGGATATGGCATCACTCCAGAAGAAGTAAATAGTTGTCCGATCTGCAGCATACCTGCAACACACCATGATTTGATAGCCATATTGGAGTCCCCTAGGGAAAACTCTGGGTTATCAAATAAAGGAGTTAAGGGGGAATGTGTTGAAAAAAATATATAGCCTAAGTCGAAGGCGTTTCCAAACCGCCATAGTAGGGCCTACCGTTGGGTACGAAATATTAGGTATGTGAGGAAGCCAAGGCAGAATATTTAAAGGGCCTTTGTTGAAGGAGTTTTCAGTATGTACCCATTGTTTTGGTGAGTTAGGATTAATCTAGTCATAGAGTCTACTTAACACAATAGCGTAATAATAAAGTCCAAAGTGGGGAAGCTGGAAACCACCTAAATGTTTCCTCCTGTACATGTATTCATGTCGAAATTAAGGAGATGTGCCACTCCAAACAAAGCTTTTCACCATCTGGTGATGTTCCACAAACCAAGATTTTGGAATTAGGACCGGTAATGCCTGAAGTAAGTATAAAATATGAGGCAAGACATTCATTTTAATGACATTGATCTTCCCTATCCACGATATTTCCTTGGTTGACCATGAAGAAAGCTCTTTTTAGATGGAAGTGATAGTGGGGGCAAAATTTAAAGAGAAAACTGGTGCGTTCCATTTGAAAATTTAATGGGTTCTGAGAAATCCCCATTAACTTTAACTCTGGCTAAGGGATCCTTATACAAAGCCAGAATCCTGAGGAAGGAGACAGACTTGAGACCTACTGTATAAAACCTAATAAACTTTTCATAAAACCACAGTTGACATGGTCAAAAGCCTTTTCGGCTTCAGTGGATAAGACCAATGTTTGTGCAGAGGACTTGGTCACCTGATGGATTAAGTTCAACATTTTTGGGGTGTTGTCGCGAATCTCTCGGCCTAGCACAATCCCCACCTGGTCACTGTGGATTAATGTCGGTAACAATAGTTTTAGCCAATTGGCAATTCATTTTGCATAGAATTTTAGATCCACATTTAGGAGTGAGATGGGTATATAGCTGGGACAGCAGGAAGGATCTTTACCCTCTTTATGGATAATTGTGATATGAGCTCCCAAGGACTGATCTGAAAAGAATACTGTATCAGATACAGCATTGAAAGCTTGGAGCATCATGTGTGAAAGAGAATCATTAAAAAATGTGTAATAAGAGATCAGTAACTTGTCCGGACTGGGACTATTCCCAGATGGGGAAAGTCTAAACGCCTCATTTAACTCCTCCTGTGTGAAAGGTCTGCCTCTTCTTTGATATCTTGGGGAAGTTCATTCCTCTAAGATATGTCAGAAACATCTCACTGGTTCCTTGGGCAGAGGTCCCTAAGGGTCCCTCCCAGTGGCGTAACTAGAAATTTTTCTCCCCCAAGCCAAAAAATTCTTCGGCGCCCCCCCCCCCCCCTTCATGCTCCATAATTGGGAGCAAGAAAGGGATAAATATGCGCGCGGCGAAGGCGCGCGCGCCAAAAAAAGGGGCGTGGTTTTGTTGGAGTGGGCGTGGTTTCGCATAAAGGGGCGTGGCATTGCAGGAAAAGACTACCTTATACCCCAGTTTTGCAACCTGCACGCCCATACGTTGGCCACCACAGGAAAGAAAAATAATCCTGATTCATGCCCCTTACATTATTTGTCATTTTTCCTCCTTATAGTAATGCCCAGTATACATTATGCCACATACTGCAATGGCCCTTAGACATTATGCCGCACACAATAATGCACGACACAATATGCACACACTGTAATGCCCCCGGCACATTATGCCACACACCGTAATGTCTGTGACACATTATGCCACACACCGTAATGCCTGTGACACATTATGACAGGAATCGCAATGCCCGTTATACATTATGCTACACACTGCAATGCCCCTGATACATTATAGCACATACAATGTCTGTGACACATTATGACACACACCGCAATGTCCGTGATACATTATGCCACACACTGCAATGCCCGATACATTATAGCACATACAATGCCTGTGACACATTATGCCACACACTGCAATGACCTTGAGACATTATACCACAATGCCCGTGATATAGTATACCATACACCGTAATGCCTGTGACACATACCGCAATGCCCTGCCCGTTATACCCTATGCCACACATCGCAATGCCCGTTATGTATTATGCCACACTGCAATGACCCTGAGACATTATACCACATACCACAATGCCCGTGATATAGTATACCACACACCGTAATGCCTGACACATTATGACACACACCGCAATGTCCGTGATACATTATGCCACACACTGCAATGACCCTGAGACATTATACCACATATCATAATGCCCGCGATATAGTATACCATACACCGTAATGCCTGTGACACATTATGACACACACCGCAATGTCCGTGATACATTATGCCACACACCGTAATGCCCATTACACATTAAGTCCTACAGTAAGGCTTCTAATTACTTTTCAATTACCTGCTCGTTGTCAGGGGTTTCATGCACTGGGTGTCATACTCGTTGCCAGGGGTTTCATGCTCTTGGTTCCATGCACGGTGCCAGGGGTTTTCATGCTCAGGGTGTCATGCTCGTTGCCAGGGGTTTCATGCACTGGGTGTCATGCTCGTTGCCAGGTGTTTCATGCACTGGGTGTCATGCTCGTTGCTAGGAGGTAGTCCTTGTTGCTAGAGCTGTGCTCCCAGTGCCACATATGTCCCCAGTGTACTTACATGCCCCAGTGCCAAATATAGTCATCCCCCCCATGTGCCAGGTACACATATACCCCCCCAGTGCCACATATGCCCCCAGTGCCAGATATTCCCCCCAGTGTCACATATGCCCCCAGTGCCAGATATGCCCCCAGTGCCATATATTCCCCCCCAGTGCCAGATATTCCCCCCCAGTGCCAGATATTCCCCCCGTGCCATATATGAGCCCAGTGCCAGATATTCCCCCCCAGTGCCAGATATTCCCCCCGTGCCATATATGCCCCCAGTGCCAGATATCCCCCCCAGTGCCATATATGCCCCCCCAGTGCCAGATATTCCCCCCCAGTGCCAGATATTCCCCCCCAGTGCCAGATATCCCCCCCCCAGTGCCAGATATTCCCCCCAGTGCCATATATCCCCCCCCCAGTGCCAGATATTCCCCCCAGTGCCATATATGCCCCAGTGCCAGATATCCCCCCCCAGTGCCATATATGCCCCCAGTGCCAGATATTCCCCCCAGTGCCATATATGCCCCCCGTGCCATATATGCCCCCAGTGCCAGATATTCCCCCCCAGTGCCATATATGCCCCAGTGCCAGATACCCCCCCCAGTGCCAGATATGCCCCCAGTGCCAGATATTCCCCCCAGTGCCAGATATTCCTCCCCCCCGTGCCATATATGCCCCCAGTGCCAGATATCCCCCCCAGTGCCATATATGCCCCCAGTGCCAGATATTCCCCCCCAGTGCCAGATATTCCCCCCCAGTGCCAGATATCCCCCCCCAGTGCCAGATATTCCCCCCAGTGCCATATATGCCCCAGTGCCAGATATCCCCCCCAGTGCCATATATGCCCCCAGTGCCAGATATTCCCCCCCAGTGCCATATATGCCCCAGTGCCAGATACCCCCCCCAGTGCCAGATATGCCCCCAGTGCCAGATATTCCCCCCAGTGCCAGAAATGCCCCAGTGCCAGATATTCCCCCCCAGTGCCAGATATTCCCCCCCAGTGCCAGATATCCCCCCCCCCCCAGTGCCAGATATTCCCCCCAGTGCCAGATATTCCCCCCAGTGCCATATATGCCCCAGTGCCAGATATCCCCCCCCCCCGGTGCCAGATATTCCCCCCAGTGCCATATATGCCCCAGTGCCAGATATCCCCCCCCAGTGCCATATATGCCCCCAGTGCCAGATATTCCCCCCAGTGCCATATATCCCCCCCCAGTGCCATATATGCCCCCAGTGCCAGATATCCCCCCCCAGTGCCATATATGCCCCAGTGCCAGATATTCCCCCCCCCCCCCCCCGCCGTCGCTTTTTGGAGGGACACGGATGGCACAGCTCGTCTCTCCTGTGTCCCTCCTGCTGCATCATCTCCGGCGGCCGCGGGTCTAATAGGGGGAAGTGCCGGTTCGTGAGCCAATTAGAGCTCACGGACGGCACTTCCCCCTATTAGACCCGCGGCCGCCGGAGATGATGCAGCAGGAGGGACACAGGGAGGCGCGCTGTCCCTCCGTGTCCCTCCAACAAGCGGCGGAGGGAAAGAGACTGCAGACTGACATGCGGACGCTCATCCGCATGTCAGTCTGCTGTAAATCAGTGGCGCCCCCGCAGCCCTCGCCCCCAAGCCACCACGAGGACTGCGGGGGCAGTAGTTACGCCACTGGTCCCTCCGCCAGATTATAGAGTCTAGAATAATAAGACTGAATAATAAGACTGAAATGCCCTCGTGATCTCAGATGTCAGATGGGATTTCTGCCCAGTTTTGTCCACTATCAATTAAATATGTATGGAAGCCCTTTGCGCCCTCTCTAACATTTTACTGGGTTTGTTGCCCCACTGAAAGAAACGGCTCCTATATTTACAATAATCTAATTTGAGTTTCTCTAGCATCCATAAGGGATATTGGAGACAGAATTAGCATGATGGGTATAGACGGGTCCAAAGGAGCCAATGCACTTTAAATTTCTTCAACTGGGTGTCCTGGCTCCTCCCCTCTATACCTCCTTCTACAGGTCAGTTTAGAAAAAAGTGCCCTCAGGAGAGATCCACACTCTGCAAGCTCCAGAGTTTTTCTTCAATTTCTTTGGAAGTTTTATTTCTTTCAGTATGCTGTTTGGGCAACTGCATACCTGCACGGTGGGAGTTGGGGGGGCGTTCACAAGACTCTTGAGGTGCAGAGCCGCTTCTCCGCTGCAGGACCACAGGGCTTTTGTTCAGCGGGGCATGGCGCCTTGGCTGTCGCAGCCACAGCATGCCGCACACCCCTAACACTGCCTGAAGGTGATCGTCAGTGGTGAGTACACGCCGGGAACATCACTAGGGGTGTCCCCCAGTTCACTGTGTGGCTGAAGCGTGGGTGGGGTGTACGGGTCCCTCCTGGGGGGGGGGACCCACTGTAGCCCCTGCGTGAGATAGGCTAAAATGCATTGTACCAAGCATTTATGTGAGGCTACAAACATAGGGAGACATGGCCAGTATCAATATAAAACAGTAGCTCCGGCGCCATGATGGGGGGCGGAGCTACATGAGAATGGGCTCAGATGCATTTTGGCACCTTCCTCTGCATAGCAGCAGCCTCAACAGCTCCTTCATAACAGTCCCTGGATCACTGGTACTTGGTGTAGAGGGGGAGAGCCGCTATAGTGTGCACAAGTAACATCCCTCCGAGGGATTTTTCATAATACAGTCTCACTGTTTACATACTGTATGAAACGTTGACAGCCTCACTGGGGCTGTACAGCGCTGGGTGCGCTGGTGTCCTCTCTCCTGTGTCTCCTCTAACATGCAAAAGGACAGTCTTGTGTTGTATGTGTATTGTACCTGTTTTTCTTATTCAATATGATAAAACAGAAGTTATGCAGTGTTTGTAATGCTAGATTCTCTACTAGTTCATCCGGCACAATATCATGTGAGCAGTGTAGTCAGTCATCTCAGAATGCTGATAACAATGTGGGGGAGAGTCCAGAGCCCTCCTGGTGGGGGGCTATAAAAACTATGATGTCTGATATGTCATCTCAACTCACTGCAAATGCCAATAAGACTCAGGAACTGCAACAAGCAGTGGCTAGCCTAACTGCTAAACATTCCCCCCTGTCTGCTACAGGGGCACAAAAACATGCTCTACCTGCACTCCTATCAGTTACTGATGATCATATACAGGATGATGGGGTTGATGTGGACCACATAAGTGGGGATTCCACCCCTACCCAGGGTATTGAACCCCTCATGTTGGCTACTCGGGATGTGTTAAAGCTCCCCCTGGAGGATGCTTATACTGAGCAGTCATTTTTCCTCCTACAAGACAAACTGATGGTCACATTTCCTGATTCGAAGGAATTGGATGACTTATATAAAATAGCCTTGAAAAATCCAGATAAAAAATATCAGATGTCTAAACGGTTTCTACATACATTCCCCTTTGTCCCTGAAGGCAGAAAATTCTTTGAAGAATCTCCAGCAGTGGAGGTTTTAGCCTCTCGCCTTTCTAAAAAGGCGGTACTTCCTGGTCCGGGCTCCTTTGCGGTGAAGGACCCGGCAGATAGGAAAATTGAGGCCACTCTAAAATCTGTCTACACTGTTGCAAGTGTAGCTCAAAGACCTGTCATTGCAGGTTGCTGGATGACACATGCCATTAATTCTTGGGCTACTCAAATTCAGGAAGGTCTTTCGGGTGATATGACCTTAGTTACTACTGTAACTTTTCTAAAACACATTCAGGACATGGCAAGAGTCCTCTATGACTCCCTTCAAGAGATTGGCAATATTAATGCTAGGACCTCTGCTATGGCTGTGTCTGTGCGCAGAGCCATATGGTTGCGTCAATGGATTGCTGATGCAGACTCCAAATGTAATGTGGAATCTCTTCCCTTCACAGGTGAATGGCTATTTGTAGGTTAATTGGATGCATGGATCTCCAAAGCTACTGCTGGGAAATCCACGTTTCTCCCTTCAGGAGCTCTGCCTGCTAGACGTACCTACCCGGGACCGTCTACTCAGTCCTTTCGGTCCTCTTGATTTTGATCTAGGGTCAGGGGGGCTTCCAACGCAGCTAGAGGCACCAGAGGTAAGCCTAAGATACCAGCCGTTGCCGTATCTCAGGATCAAAGCACAAGTTTGGCTTCCGCAAAGACTTCAGCATGACGGTGCCCACCCACCCCGAGGGGTTCTCGTGGTGGGAGCTCGGTTACGTCACTACAGCCACATCTGTGATGGTTCCTGACAAGTTGCTTTGGTAAGGGACCTTATCTCTCAGGGTTACAAGCTGGAGTTCGACGATGCTCCTCCCAAACTATTTTTCAAATCAGGCTTACCAGCTTTGGAAAATATGCGAGGTACGCTGATACTGGCCATCAACAATTTGGTCCAGTCCCAGGTCATTGTTCCAGTACCCCTACAACAACAAGGACAAAGTTACTACTCCAGTATGTTCATGGTACCAAAACCAGACGGATCGGTGAGACCCATTCTGAATCTGAAGTCCTTGAATCCTTACCTGAAGGTTTTCAAATTCTAGATGGAATCTTTGAGAGCGGTGATCGCAGGCCTGGAGCCACATGAATTCCTTGTGTTTCTGGATATCAAGGACGCTTACCTCCATATCCCAATTTGGCCTCCTCATCAGGCTTATCTGCGGTTCGCCATACTGAACGATCACAACCAGTTTCAGGCATTACCCTTTGGCCTGTCTACAGCTCCGAGGGTGTTTACGAAGGTGATGGTGGAGATGATGTTTCAGCTCAGGGTCCAGGGGGTCAATGTGATTCCCTACCTGGACGATCTCCTGATAAAAGCAAGTTCCAGGGAGCTTCTACTGCTCCATATAGATCGACCTTTCCAACTTCTGTCTCGCCACAGGTGGATCCTCAATCTGCAGAAGTCCCACCTGGAACCATCTCAGCGACTACTGTTTCTGGGGATGCTACTGGATACTGTAGCACAGAAAGTGTTCCTCCCAGTGGACAAAGTGAGTTCACTTCAAGAAATGGTTTGCATGCTTCTCCGACCTGCTTGTGTATCCATTCATCTTTGCATTCAATTGTTAGGAAAGATTGTGGCCTCGTACGAGGTGATACAATTTGGGAGGTTTCATGCCAGACCTTTCCAATTGGACATCCTGAACAAGTGGTCCGGTTCACATCTTCAGAAGCACCGGATGATTCGGCTTTCGTCCAAGGCCAGGATTTCTCTCTTGTGGTGGCTACAGTCTTCCAACCTACTGGAAGGTTGACACTTTGGTATTCAGGATTGGATCCTCATGATGGATGTGAGTTTGAGAGGATGGGGAGCTGTCACCCAGGGGCACAGTTCCAGGGCAGGTGGTCTGCCCCAGAAGCCCTACTTCTGATCAACATTCTGGAACTTTGGGCTGCCTACAATGCTCTGATTCAGGCATACCCTCTACTCCAGATCAGGAGATCCAGGTGCAGTCGGACAATGCCACAGCAGTGGCGTACATCAATCGACAAGGAGGGACAAAAATCAGGGCCTGAATGCATCAAGAATACTCCCCTGGGCAGAAAGAAATGCAAGCGCACTGTCAGCGATCTTTATTTCCGAAGGGTGGACAAGTGGGAAGCGGACTTCCTGAGTCGCCACGACCTCCACCCGGGAGTGTAGGGACTACACCCTCAGGTGTTTCAACTGATCATCAACAGGTGGGGATGCCCACAGATTGACTCAACAAGTAGCTTCGCTGCTGTTGCTCACGTACCAGGGACCCTCAGGCTAGCGCAGTGGATGTGTTGACATCGTCTTGGCCTTACCAGCTGGTCTTCCTCCGATTCCATTGATCCCAAGGGTGCTCAAGTGGAGCAGGCATAAAAGAGCGAGAGCAATCTTGATTACCCTGGATTGGCCCCGAAGAGCGTGGTACTCAGCTCTTCTGGACATGTCCGTAGAGGTCTCTTGGCCTCTACCTCTAAGAAGGGATCTTCTTCAACAAGGACCGTACGTCTACTTGGACTTACAGCAGCTTCGTTTGATGGCATGGAAGTTGAGCGGAACATACTAGCTGACAAAGGGCTTACCAAAAAGGTCATTGCCACTATGGTGCAAGCCAGAAAACCTGTGACGTCAAAACACTATCATCACATCTGGCGGAGATAGGTCTCTTGGTGCGAAGAACGCACATATCCCTCTTCAGAATTCCACTTGGGAAGGTTCCTACGTTTCCTGCAGGCTGGAGTGGATAAAGGCTTACATCTGGGATCCATTAAGGTCCAGATTTCAGCTCTATCCATCTTCCAGAAGAAGTTGTCTCTCTTGCCGGAAGTTCAGACCTTCTTGCAAGGGGTGCTTCACATACAACCTCCATTCGTGCCACCTACGGCACCTTGGGATCTGGATGTAGTGTTACACTTTCTACAGTCCTCCTGGTTTGAACCTCTGACGACGGTAGAAGATAAGTACCTCACGTGGAAAACAGTGATGTTACTGGCCCTGGTTACTTCTAGGCATGTCTCAGAATTGGGGGCCTTGTCGTGCAAAAGTCCGTACTTGGTCTTCTACGAGAACAGAGCGGAGCTCAGGACTAGACAGCAGTTCCTGCCGAAGGTGGTCTCCGTGTTTCACTTGAATCAACCTATTGTGATTCCGTCCAGTTCTGGCACTTCTGCTCCTCCAGAGGCATTGGATGCGGTGTGAGACTTGAAAACCTATGTCAAGAGGACGGCTCGGATCAGAAAGATGGATTCCTTGTTTGTGCTGTATGATGTGCCGAAAAAGGGTTGCCCTGCTTCAAAGCAGTCCATTGCTTGTTGGATTAGGCTTGCTATCCAACAGGCCTATGTGTCGGCAGCCTTACCTGTTACACAGTCTCTGAAGGCCGACTCTACCAGATCGGTGGGCTCTTCCTGGGCGGCTGCCCGTGGAGTCTTGGCCCTACAACTGTGCCGAGCTGCTACCTGGTTGGGGAAGAACACCTTTGTGAAGTTCTACAAGTTTGATACCCTGGCCACAGAGGATACCCAGTTTGGGCAGGCGGTGCTGCAGATGTCTCCGCACATTCCTGCCCATTCTGGAAGCTTTGGGACATCCCCATCGTACTAATTCTGTTCCCAATATCCCTTATGGATACTAGAGAAAATAGGATTTTTAATACCTACCGGTAAATCCCTTTCTCGTAGTCCATAAGGGATATTGGCCTCTGTACGGTGACTTTCTGCAGGTTCTCTGTTATGTATTCCTGTTCAGCTGTTGCTGTTAACATTGCCAGGCGTTGCTGGCTAGGTTATATGTTGGTGTGCTGGTGTGTAAATCTCACCACACTTTTTGTTGTTATGTTCCTTCTCTCAAGTATGTCATTCTCCTTTGGGCACTGTTTTACCTATAGCTAACCTGTAGGAGGAGGCATAGAGGGGAGGAGCCAGCACACCCAGTGGAAGAAATTTAAAGTGCACTGGCTTCTTTGGACCCATCTATACCTATTGTACTAATTCTGTCCCCAATATCCCTTATGGACTATGAGAAAAGGATTTACTGGTAGGTATTTAAAATCCTATTTGGTCCGACATGAGTTTATTTAAGGAATGTCTGGTCTCGTTAAGTTCCTGAAGAATCTCATTGGATAGGGAAGATTTATGTCTAGTTTCCAAAATCTGGATCTTTTGTAGCAACCTCACCTTTTGTTCCTCTTTTTGTTTTTTTTTAACATAGGAACCAAGCTGGATCAGTTTCCCCCTAACAACACATTTATGAGCCTCCCATAATGTGATAGTGGACATACCAGGGGTCTCATTAAAATCCACGTAGTCATCAATACATTGCTTTAATTGCTCCGTACATTATGGATCTTGAAGAAGAAGTTCACTCAATCTCCATGTATGAATAGTAGGCAGGGGCTGAAATATCTTAAGTGTAAGGGAAATGAGAGCGTGGTCTGACCAGGTAATATGTCCAATTTCCGCTTCAACAATCAAATGTAAATATTTATGTTCTAGCAGAAGATAATCTATCCTAGAATATAATTTACGAGGATGTGAAAAAAAAGTTTAATCTCAGTTAGTTGGATGTTGTAACCTCCACGTGTCTATAAACTGGTGTTCATGTAGGGACCTGCGTACTTTGCAATGCCATTTATCTGGGCAATTGGAAAAAGTAGAGGATGAGTCTAACAAAGGATGTATCAACCAGTTCAAATCCCCGCCAAGAATACCAGCCTTCAAAGTATAAATCTGCTCGAGCATATTATTTAAGAAAACGAGTGGTATTCATGTAACCAGCGGTCAGCAGACCGACAGTCATATGACCTCCCCCAAAATCCTGCCCCCTCACTATCCCGATGGTCAGCATGCCGACCAAAAGGGACTATTTCCAATTGTGGGTCTCCACGACATCCATAGAGTGGGAATAGAACCCGTGGTGACTGCAGCTCGCCACCGAGCCCGGAGCATGGTGAGCAAAGAGAGCCTGCAAGGGGCTTGCTGCACTCACCCCTCCCCACCGGGATCCTGGCATCAGCATGCTGACCCGCGGTCAGGAGACCATCGGTCAGCCATACCACACCCTAAGAAAACGTGTTGGTGTGAATTTGGGGCATACACATTAACAAATGTGAACATTTGGTTGTATATTTTACATTTAACCAGCAAATCTCTACCCTCATTGAGAGAATGAGTTGTGACATTGGATGGAGATAGTCGACGATGGAAAAGTGTTGCCACTCCCAGTGTCCTGCCCAAACTATTTTTGCTATAATAGGATGTGGTGTAGACACGATTTCTTCCTGGAAATGGGTTTCCTGAATGAAAGCCACATCTGCCCTGTCCATCCTGAGCTCTCACAAAAGTCTGGATCTCTTTTCTGGGATATTTAAACCGATAGGACGGTATTCAATTCTTTTCACCCCATTCCACACCGATTATGTTTCTGCTGACGGGAGTGGTATAATCATTTCAGCTCACTACCCCTTGGATAGCGAGGGCGCCCAACCCTTTACGCAGATAAACTGGATTACTATGGGTGCAATATGTGCGATAACAGGGATCACTTTAGAAAGGAATTTGGGTGTGATAGATCATTTGAATACCACCCTTAGAGTTAATTGAGATAATTTTAAGGACAGGAGCCATCAGGAGGAACAGATAGAGAGGCTCTGAACTGTGATCAAGTACTCTAGAACAGGAGATAGAAACAGCAAGTCAAGTATTGTTGGTCGTAAAATTAGTTCCCAAGAGTGTGAAGGGAGAAGAGGATGAAAGAGGGACCAGAAGGGAAAGAAGAAAGAGAAACAGAATCTGAGAAAAGAAGCATTAAGTATAGTATTAAGAATAATACCAGGAAAAACACTGCTCCTATTAAATATGGAGAGAAGGCAAAAATGGCTCTCCATGGTTAAGAAAAACAATTGTGACATAGGGGCACTGGGGGTATCATGCCAGCAAACACGTACAAGAAAAAACAAAAACAAAATATACATGACATGACAATGAACAATACATTCAATAGATATGGATACAGGCTCTTGAAATAAATGTTTCACACAGTGTCAATGCAACATTAAACAAGCATACAGTCTGACCAGACAAATCGTCAAACCAATAATAGAATACAGAAAAACAAAAACAATAACCAGATTACCTGAACTCTGAGATATGCTTAAATCGGGTATATAGCAATACAGCTAAAGTTGACGTTGCTAGGTATATAGCTGAAAGACCCCCTGAGGTCTGCAGTGGGTATAGTTAGAGACTTAACCCTAGGAAACCACTGTCAGCTGAAATAACAGATACCTATTGGTTCCACCAAAAAGAAGTAGATTATCAGCAGGAAAAAAAATGTGGAACAGAAATCCATTCCGAGGAAAAAAATCAAGCAACGTCAGATGTCTCTTCCTGGAATCTCCGTTTCTGTTGGCGTCTGGAACCATGCACTGGCTGAAAGGCTCCTTCTTGTGAAATTTCCCTTGGTGGTATAGTTACCAAATAGGTTTCATGTGGGTAGAGCAAGGACGGGAATTCCCAACACAGAACAGAAATTTTCAAGATCAGAGCGATCTCGGAATATGGCTGTCTTGCCATGGTGTGTGGACTGTAGGCCGAATGGAAAGAGCCATTTATATTTCCTATTATTAGAGCGCAAGACTTCAGTTAAGGGCCTTAGCACGCGTCGCAGTTGCAGGGTGCGCCACGACAGGTCCTGAAATATCTGTATATTGTTGCCATTAAAGTCCACCTCATCCAGATTATGCAGTTTTCGTAATATCTTATCTTTTTGTGTATTATAATGTAGTCTACATATCACATCCCGTGGCTTAACCACAGAGTCCCCATGAGGTTTCAGTCCTCTATGTGCTCTGTTGAAGGTAATACGGGCATTGGAATCATTACCCAGAATTTAGTTGAAAATATTGCTCAGGACATCAATGAGCCCTTGCGTTGGTATATCTTCTGGAATGCCCCGGATGCGTAAGTTATTTTGGCGCCCCCTTTTGTCCATATCATCTATATGCTAGGAATAATATACCTGTAGCTTGCACCTGCACAGTGTCTCTCAGTACTTGTAGTTCTTCTGATAATAAATCCTTGGATTCCTCCAAAGAAACTAACCTGTTCGACAACTGAGATATGTCAGCCTGTAGGGTTGCCACCTCTTTGTGGACCATTTCTTGAAGGCAAATCTCAATTAGCTCAAAGTCTCGTTTAGAAGGAAATTCCTGCTTAGTTGGTAATGATTTATGAAGCTGCATTATAGCAGAAAGATCAAGAACTCCATCAGAGGTCATATCTGTAGTGTCTTTAAGTTGAGACGAGCACGGAGATGAGGAAGGATGTGATGTAGCTTTCGAAGATGCTGTGCGCGGGCCTGGTGAAAACTTGCATAGCTCAGGATGCAGGGATGAACCCGACTGTTTAGGGATATTAATTATTGATGCATTTTTCCTTTGTTTACCCATAAGGCGCACACCACTTCTGGAACATCACCGCCAAGCAGAATTCAAGTAAATGGAAGAAAGGTCAGACTGTAGTTGCGAAATTCAGATCATGCGTGGTCACTGGTCACATCCCCCACAAAAAAAGAGGAATATACAGCCATAGGACTCAACAGTGTCAGGATAACATCACAAAGAGCACCATGCCGTGGGAATTCGCACCCATCCAGGGCATATTGTAGGCCACCTATAAAGGACTGGTAATAGATATAGAAATGCACATGAGTAATATAGGTGGGAATTATGAAAAGCGGCCACTGGGAGGCACTGTAGTCACAGCGTGAATGGCTATGGGCTGCAAAGCCTAAGGTTGCATTCAAATATAAAGAAAAACTGCTCCACTCAGTAGAAACAGACACACAATATAGTGGGCTGCAGGAGGCTTAGAGAACATAACAATACACAAAGTGGTAGTATATATCACGTTTTATGTCTCAGAAATAAAAGGGAGACCTTTGCAGACAGAAACAGTAATGGCAGCACTGAGACTGTAGAGCAGGCAGAGGTAACCACTCAATGTAGCCGCTGGGAGCTACAACTCACCAAACTTCGAAGGTATCCCAAAGAGCTTGGTGACCAGGAGGCTTGGAGAAATGTCTGCAGGCCACAGCCACCTTTTCTCCCCACCAGCAGGTTGAAAGCTCCGGACTCCACAGCACAAGCACACCTATTGAGCTGCTGCCAAGAGAGTCAGCTACAGCCACCCGTCTCCTGACAGACCCTCCAGCAGAGTGTAGTGACTCACCATCAATCAGGGAAGCGTCAGGGAAGACAAGGGATCTGCAAGGGCACCTAAAGTGTCCCTCAGCTCCGCAACCAACTCCGCCCACGGCAGGCCAGCACTAGGGGAGCAGTCAGTTGGGATCGTTTAGAAGGCTCCACAAAACGGGATTCAGGAATCCCAGGCTGGAGCTCCTGTGAGACACGACCACATCCACTGGCTGCTAGGTCACGCCTCGTATTATTATTTTTTTATATCACACACTGCCGGTAACAGTGTCGCACAAATGAGTCAGAAATATATATTATTACACACTGCGGTTTAGCTTCACCAACAGCAGTGCACAATATGTGTATGAGTAGAAAATAATATACTGACCGGCAGCGTCACAGTACTTATGAAAATAAAATAAAAATTGTATAGTACTCTGGGATACAGCACAATTTTTTTTTTAAATTTGTTTATTAATTATAATTTTAGCCGATCACCCCTTTCAGATACAGCAGACAGAGCACCCTTTTTTCAGATACAGCAGGCAGAGCACGTCTGGACTGATACAGCAGACTTAGCACCCCTGGACTGATACAGTAGGCTTAGCACCCCTTACAGATACAGCACCCCTTTTTCAGATACAGCAAGCAGAGCACCCCTGGACTGATACAGCAGACTTAGCACCCCTGGACTGATACAGCAGACTTAGCACCCCTGGACTGATACAGCAGACTTAGCACCCCTGTACTGATACAGTAGACAGGGCAACCCTTGGCTGAAATGGAAAACAGGGCACCCCTGGATTGATATGGCAAACAGAGCACCCCTGTCTGATACAGCAGACAGAGCAACGCACCTGAACTGATACAGCAGACAGATCACTCATTTCAGATACAGCAGACAGAGCACCCCTGGACTGATACAGCAGGCAGAGCACTCCTGGACTGATACAGCAGACAGAGCACTCCTTTCAGATACAGCAGACAGTGCACCTGCCACATGCCAGACAACACAGTACTGAGACGGACATGGAGCTCCTCGGGAGGCCCAAGCTGATTGCTTAATGGGAGCCCGGTTATTTGTGAAGTGGGGCAGCATTTGGAAACACATCCTGCTCCTCAGTCTGGCTTGGCTCACATGACCTGTTTTTTTGTGTGGATCCTCTGGAATGCCCGCTTTTGGAATGAAGAGAACTGATCTACACTGGAAAAGGTGAGTATATATATTTTTACAGGATATGCTGGATTCTACCGGAGAAGAGGACCGAAGGACTACAGGTGATGTATGTATGTAAGTATGTGTGAGTGTGATACGTATGTGACTGTTTAATAAACTTTTAATTTCTACAGTGTGTGTAATGTCTTTATTTTAATGTTTCTTTTCAGGTGGACTACAGGTACTAGCGAACTCTTTAATGCCCTCCATGTTGGTACTTGTGGTTCTCCAAGTACCAGCATATGGAGAGGCTTGTTGAGACTGGTAGTTCCACCTGTAAAAGACAATATTAACTCTGCACCCACCGCCCAGGGGTACCGGGGATATCCTTGGGCTTGAGACCTGGCCTTGTGTGCCGTGGAGAAGGGACACCTTTATTAGGGGTCCCCACACCTACCAGTTATCCCTGGCCAGGGCTGACTAGTTAGAAGTTAATGCTGCAGCTTCCAGGACCAATATAAATGTGTCCCCCAGTTGTGACTAGTGATGAGCACCGGAAATTTTTCGGGTTTTGTGTTTTGGTTTTGGGTTCGGTTCCGCGGCCGTGTTTTGGGTTCGAACGCGTTTTGGCAAAACCTCACCGAATTTTTTTTGTCGGATTCGGGTGTGTTTTGGATTCGGGTGTTTTTTTCAAAAAACCCTAAAAAACAGCTTAAATCATAGAATTTGGGGGTCATTTTGATCCCAAAGTATTATTAACCTCAATAACCATAATTTCCACTCATTTTCAGTCTATTCTGAACACCTCACACCTCACAATATTATTTTTAGTCCTAAAATTTGCACCGAGGTCGCTGGATGACTAAGCTCAGCGACCCAAGTGGCCGACACAAACACCTGGCCCATCTAGGAGTGGCACTGCAGTGTCACGCAGGATGGCCCTTCAAAAAACTACTCCCCAAACAGCACATGACGCAAAGAAGAAAAAAAAGAGGCGCAATGAGGTAGCTGTGTGAGTAAGCTAAGCGACCCTAGTGGCCGACACAAACACCTGGCCCATCTAGGAGTGGCACTGCAGTGTCACGCAGGATGGCCCTTCCAAAAAACACCCCCCAAACCGCACATGACGCAAAGAAAAAAAGAGGCGCAATGAGGTAGCTGTGTGACTAAGCTAAGCGACCCTAGTGGCCGACACAAACACCTGGCCCATCTAGGAGTGGCACTGCAGTGTCACGCAGGATGGCCCTTCAAAAAACTACTCCCCAAACAGCACATGACGCAAAGAAGAAAAAAAAGATGCGCAATGAGGTAGCTGTGTGACTAAGATAAGCGACCCTAGTGGCCGACACAAACACCTGGCCCATCTAGGAGTGGCACTGCAGTGTCACACAGGATGGCCCTTTCAAAAAACACCCCCCAAACAGCACATGACGCAAAGAAAAAAAGAGGCGCAATGAGGTAGCTGTGTGACTAAGATAAGCGACCCAAGTGGCCGACACAAACACCTGGCCCATCTAGGAGTGGCACTGCAGTGTCACGCAGGATGGCCCTTCCAAAAAACACCCCCCAAACAGCACATGACGCAAAGAAAAAAAGAGGCGCAATGAGGTAGCTGTGTGACTAAGATAAGCGACCCAAGTGGCCGACACAAACACCTGGCCCATCTAGGAGTGGCACTGCAGTGTCACGCAGGATGGCCCTTCCAAAAACTACTCCCCAAACAGCACATGACGCAAAGAAGAAAAAAAAGAGGCGCAATGAGGTAGCTGTGTGAGTAAGCTAAGCGACCCTAGTGGCTGACACAAACACCTGGCCCATCTAGGAGTGGCACTGCAGTGTCACGCAGGATGGCCCTTCCAAAAAACACCCCCCAAACAGCACATGACGCAAAGAAAAAAAGAGGCGCAATGAGGTAGCTGTGTGACTAAGCTAAGCGACCCTAGTGGCCGACACAAACACCTGGCGCATCTAGGAGTGGCACTGCAGTGTCACGCAGGATGGCCCTTCAAAAAACTACTTCCCAAACAGCACATGACGCAAAGAAAAAAAAGATGCGCAATGAGGTAGCTGTGTGACTAAGATAAGCGACCCTAGTGGCCGACAAAAACACCTGGCCCATCTAGGAGTGGCACTGCAGTGTCACGCAGGATGGCCCTTCCAAAAAACACCCCTCAAACAGCACATGACGCAAAGAAAAAAAGAGGCGCAATGAGGTAGCTGTGTGACTAAGCTAAGTGACCCTAGTGGCCGACACAAACACCTAGCCCATCTAGGAGTGGCACTGCAGTGTCACGCAGGATGGCCCTTCAAAAAACTACTCCCCAAACAGCACATGACGCAAAGAAGAAAAAAAAGATGCGCAATGAGGTAGCTGTGTGACTAAGATAAGCGACCCAAGTGGCCGACACAAACACCTGGCCCATCTAGGAGTGGCACTGCAGTGTCACGCAGGATGGCCCTTCAAAAACTACTCCCCAAACAGCACATGATGCAAAGAAAAATGAAAGAAAAAAGAGGTGCAAGATGGAATTGTCCTTGGGCCCTCCCACCCACCCTTATGTTGTATAAACAGGACATGCACACTTTAACCAACCCATCATTTCAGTGACAGGGTCTGCCACACGACTGTGACTGAAATGACGGGTTGGTTTGGACCCCCACCAAAAAAGAAGCAATTAATCTCTCCTTGCACAAACTGGCTCTACAGAGGCAAGATGTCCACCTCATCATCATCCTCCGATATATCACCGTGTACATCCCCCTCCTCACAGATTATCAATTCGTCCCCACTGGAATCCACCATCTCAGCTCCCTGTGTACTTTGTGGAGGCAATTGCTGCTGGTGAATGTCTCCACGGAGGAATTGATTATAATTCATTTTAATGAACATCATCTTCTCCACATTTTCTGGATGTAACCTCGTACGCCGATTGCTGACAAGGTGAGCGGCGGCACTAAACATTCTTTCGGAGTACACACTTGTGGGAGGGCAACTTAGGTAGAATAAAGCTAGTTTGTGCAAGGGCCTCCAAATTGCCTCTTTTTCCTGCCAGTATAAGTACGGACTGTCTGACGTGCCTACTTGGATGCGGTCACTCATATAATCCTCCACCATTCTTTCAATGGGGAGAGAATCATATGCAGTGACAGTAGACGACATGTCCGTAATCGTTGTCAGGTCCTTCAGTCCGGACCAGATGTCAGCATCAGCAGTCGCTCCAGACTGCCCTGCATCACCGCCAGCGGGTGGGCTCGGAATTCTGAGCCTTTTCCTCGCACCCCCAGTTGTGGGAGAATGTGAAGGAGGAGATGTTGACAGGTCGCGTTCCGCTTGACTTGACAATTTTGTCACCAGCAGTTCTTTGAACCCCAGCAGACTTGTGTCTGCCGGAAAGAGAGATCCACGGTAGGTTTTAAATCTAGGATCGAGCACGGTGGCCAAAATGTAGTGCTCTGATTTCAACAGATTGACCACCCGTGAATCCTTGTTAAGCGAATTAAGGGCTCCATGCACAAGTCCCACATGCCTAGCGGAATCGCTCTGTGTTAGCTCCTCCTTCAATGTCTCCAGCTTCTTCTGCAAAAGCCTGATGAGGGGAATGACCTGACTCAGGCTGGCAGTGTCTGAACTGACTTCACGTGTGGCAAGTTCAAAAGGTTGCAGAACCTTGCACAACGTTGAAATCATTCTCCACTGCGCTTGAGACAGGTGCATTCCACCTCCTATATCATGCTCAGTTGTATAGGCTTGAATGGCCTTTTGCTGCTCCTCCAACCTCTGAAGCATATAGAGGGTTGAATTCCACCTCGTTACCACTTCTTGCTTCAGATGATGGCAGGGCAGGTTCAAGCATTTTTGGTGGTGCTCCAGTCTTCTGTACGTGGTGCCTGTACGCCGAAAGTGTCCCGCAATTTTTCTGGCCACCGACAGCATCTCTTGCACGCCCCTCTCGTTTTTTAAATAATTCTGCACCACCAAATTCAAGGTATGTGCAAAACATGGGACATGCTGGAATTTGCCCTGATTTAATGCACACACAATATTGCTGGCGTTGTCCGATGCCACAAATCCATAGGAGAGTCCAATTGGGGTAAGCCATTCCGCGATGATCTTCCTCAGTTGCCGTAAGAGGTTTTCAGCTGTGTGCGTATTCTGGAAAGCGGTGATACAAAGTGTAGCCTGCCTAGGAAAGAGTTGGCGTTTGCGAGATGCTGCTACTGGTGCCGCCGCTGCTGTTCTTGCGGCGGGAGTCCATACATCTACCCAGTGGGCTGTCACAGTCATATAGTCCTGAGCCTGCCCTGCTCCACTTGTCCACATGTCCGTGGTTAAGTGGACATTGGGTACAACTGCATTTTTTAGGACACTGGTGAGTCTTTTTCTGAGGTCTGTGTACATTTTCGGTATCGCCTGCCTAGAGAAATGGAACCTAGATGGTATTTGGTACCGGGGACACAGTACCTCCAACAAGTCTCTAGTTGGCTCTGCAGTAATGATGGATACCGGAACCACGTTTCTCACCGCCCAGGATGCCAAGGCCTCAGTTATCCGCTTTGCAGCAGGATGACTGCTGTGATATTTCATCTTCCTCGCAAAGGACTGTTGGACAGTCAATTGCTTGGTGGAAGTAGTAAAAGTGGTCTTACGACTTCCCCTCTGGGATGACCATCAACTCCCAGCAGCAACAACAGCAGCGCCAGCAGCAGTAGGCGTTACACGCAAGGATGCATCGGAGGAATCCCAGGCAGGAGAGGACTCGTCAGAATTGCCAGTGACATGGCCTGCAGGACTATTGGCATTCCTGGGGAAGGAGGAAATTGACACTGAGGGAGTTGGTGGGGTGGTTTGCGTGAGCTTGGTTACAAGAGGAAGGGATTTACTGGTCAGTGGACTGCTTCCGCTGTCGCCCAAAGTTTTTGAACTTGTCACTGACTTATGATGAATGCGCTGCAGGTGACGTATAAGGGAGGATGTTCCGAGGTGGTTAACGTCCTTACCCCTACTTATTACAGCTTGACAAAGGGAACACACGGCTTGACAAATGTTGTCCGCATTTCTGTTGAAATACTTCCACACCGAAGAGCTGATTTTTTTGGTATTTTCACTAGGCATGTCAATGGCCCTATTCCTCCCACGGACAACAGGTGTCTCCCCGGGTGCCTGACTTAAACAAACCACCTCACCATCAGAATCCTCCTGGTCAATTTCCTCCCCAGCGCCAGCAACACCCATATCCTCCTCATCCTGGTGTACTTCAACACTGACATCTTCAATCTGACTATCAGGAACTGGACTGCGGGTGCTCCTTCCATCACTTGCAGGGGGCGTGCAAATGGTGGAAGGCGCATGCTCTTCATGTCCAGTGTTGGGAAGGTCAGGCATCGCAAACGACACAATTGGACTCTCCTTGTGGATTTGTGATTTCGAAGAACTCACAGTTCTTTGCTGTGCTTTTGCCAGCTTGAGTCTTTTCATTTTTCTAGCGAGAGGCTGAGTGCTTCCATCCTCATGTGAAGCTGAACCACTAGCCATGAATATAGGCCAGGGCCTCAGCCGTTCCTTGCCACTCCGTGTGGTAAATGGCATATTGGCAAGTTTACGCTTCTCCTCCGACAATTTTAATTTAGATTTTTGAGTCCTTTTTTTACTGATATTTGGTGTTTTGGATTTGACATGCTCTGTACTATGACATTGGGCATCGGCCTTGGCAGACGACGTTGATGGCATTTCATCGTCTCGGCCATGACTAGTGGCAGCAGCTTCAGCACGAGGTGGAAGTCGATCTTGATCTTTCCCTATTTTTGGAACCTCAACATTTTTGTTCTCCATATTTTAATAGGCACAACTAAAAGGCACCTCAGGTAAACAATGGAGATGGATGGATACTAGTATACTTATGGATGGACGAGCGACTGCCAACACAGAGGTAGCTACAGCCATGGACTACCGTACTGCGTCTGCTGCTAATATAGACTGGATGATAATGATATAAAAAATATATATATATCACTACTGCAGCCGGACAGGTATATATTATATAATGACGGACCTGCTGGACACTGTCAGCACTGCAGACTCCTAAAGTAAGCTACTAGTATCAAGAAGATAGAAAAAAAAAAAACACCACAGGTAGGTGGTATACAATTATGGATGGACGAGCGACTGCCGACACAGAGGTAGCTACAGCCGTGGACTACCATACTGCGTCTGCTGCTTATATAGACTGGATGATAATGATATAAAAAATATATATATATCACTACTGCAGCCGGACAGGTGTATATTATATAATGACGGACCTGCTGGACACTGTCAGCACTGCAGACTCCTAAAGTAAGCTACTAGTATCAAGAAGATAGAAAAAAAAAACACCACAGGTAGGTGGTATACAATTATGGATGGACGAGCGACTGCCGACACAGAGGTAGCTACAGCCGTGGACTACCGTACTGCGTCTGCTGCTAATATAGACTGGATGATAATGATATAAAAAATATATATATATCACTACTGCAGCCGGACAGGTATATATTATATAATGACGGACCTGCTGGACACTGTCAGCACTGCAGACTCCTAA
Source organism: Pseudophryne corroboree (assembly GCF_028390025.1). NCBI lineage: Eukaryota > Metazoa > Chordata > Amphibia > Anura > Myobatrachidae > Pseudophryne > Pseudophryne corroboree. The sequence continues at coordinate 894,124,534 of NC_086445.1, read as the reverse complement.
AGTAAGCTACTAGTATCAAGAAGATAGAAAAAAAACAAACACAACAGGTAGGTGGTATACAATTATGGATGGACGAGCGACTGCCGACACAGAGGTAGCTACAGCCGTGGACTACCGTACTGCGTCTGCTGCTAATATAGACTGGATGATAATGATATAAAAAATATATATATATCACTACTGCAGCCGGACAGGTATATATTATATAATGACGGACCTGCTGGACACTGTCAGCACTGCAGACTCCTAAAGTAAGCTACTAGTATCAAGAAGATAGAAAAAAAAAAACACCACAGGTAGGTGGTATACAATTATGGATGGACGAGCGACTGCCGACACAGAGGTAGCTACAGCCGTGGACTACCGTACTGCGTCTGCTGCTAATATAGACTGGATGATAATGATATAAAAAATATATATATATCACTACTGCAGCCGGACAGGTATATATTATATAATGACGGACCTGCTGGACACTGTCAGCACTGCAGACTCCTAAAGTAAGCTACTAGTATCAAGAAGATAGAAAAAAAAAAAACACCACAGGTAGGTGGTATACAATTATGGATGGACGAGCGACTGCCGACACAGAGGTAGCTACAGCCATGGACTACCGTACTGCATCTGCTGCTAATATAGACTGGATGATAATGATATAAAATATATATATATATCACTACTGCAGGACAGGTATATATTATATAATGACGGACCTGCTGGACACTGTCAGCAGAATGCGTTTATAGAATAAAAACACCACACGACGAGTGTTTAACTTTTTCAGGCAGACAATCACAATATACTGGTGGTCAGTGGTCACTGGTCAGTCACACTGGCAGTGGCACTCTGGCAGCAAAAGTGTGCACTGTTAATGTACTCCTGCTATAACTGCTCCCCAGTCTCCCCCACAATTAAGCTGTGTGAGCAGTGAGCACTCAGCACAGTCAGATATACATAGATGATGCAGCACACTGAGGCTGAGCACAGATATGGTATACTGTGTCACTGTGTATCGTTTTTTTTTCAGGCAGAGAACGGATTATATTAAATAATAATAAAACTGCACTGGTGGTCACTGGTCAGTCACTAGTAAACTCTGCACTCTCTAAGTACTCCTAAGCTCCAGTAAATCAAGTGTCTCACTCTCACTCTCTATCTATTTCTATTCTAAACGGAGAGGACGCCAGCCACGTCCTCTCCCTATCAATCTCAATGCACGTGTGAAAATGGCGGCGACGCGCGGCTCCTTGTATAGAATCCGAGTATCCCGATAGAATCCGAGCCTCGCGAGAATCCGACAGCGGGATGATGACGTTCGGGCGCGCTCGGGTTAACCGAGCAAGGCGGGAAGATCCGAGTCTGCCTCGGACCCGTGTAAAAAGGCTGAAGTTCGGGGGGGTTCGGATTCCGAGGAACCGAACCCGCTCATCACTAGTTGTGACATCACTTCCCTGGCTAGTGGACCCTGGTACTGGTTAAAAAAAAAAACAGGGGACACAACATCTCCCACCCCCCATATTTTTGGAACCAGTTCCAGTCCAAGAACCCAGTGCTGGTTCTTTAAACATAGAGGGACCTCACACATTTTGTCCCTAGGATTTTTAGAACCAGGACTGGCTCATAGTGCTTGGGCTGGTAATGCTTCAAAATGTACACATTTAACACAGAAGCCTGCACGGATCTTACTGATATGTGCAGGCTTCATGTACCTACACCATTGGAAAATAGGATTAACTAAAACACGGAGACATAATAAATTCCTGTGTTTTAGTTTAAAAAACCCCACCCATATCTGATTAATATCACCTGTGTTTGATCTCGGTCAAACATGGATGAAATATGGGCCCTCATTCCGAGTTGTTCGCTCGGTAAAAATCTTCGCATCGCAGCGATTTTCCGCTTAATGCGCATGCGCAATGTCCGCACTGCGACTGCGCCAAGTAAATTTGCTATGAAGTTAGGAATTTTACTCACGGCTTTTTCATCGTTCTGGCGATCGTAATGTGATTGACAGGAAATGGGTGTTACTGGGCGGAAACAGGCCGTTTTATGGGCGTGTGGGAAAAAACGCTACCGTTTCCGGAAAAAACGCAGGAGTGACTGGAGAAACGGGGGAGTGTCTGGGCGAACGCTGGGAGTGTTTGTGACGTCAAACCAGGAACGACAAGCACTGAACTGATCGCAGATGCCGAGTAAGTCTGGAGCTACTCAGAAACTGCTACGAGGTGTGTAATCGCAATATTGCGAATACATCGTTCGCAATTTTAAGATGCTAAGATTCACTCCCAGTAGGCGGCGGCTTAGCATGAGCAAATCTGCTAAAATTCACTTGCGAGCGAACAACTCGGAATGAGGGCCATGATTCTTAGTAAATTTACCCCTTACATCTCACATGACTTTTTTATCCAATCCCAGCGCAGTGACTACTATATAAATCATTTTCTGACATTAGTACCTGTACATTGCCAGTTCAACTTGTCTCATCACTACTTCCTGGTTCCTGGTTATTACTCTGTTGCTGACTTCACGTAGAATTCTACCCAGAGTCTTTGTTCTCCATAATTGCTTCCAGCACTGTACTAGCTCTCTCCTGTGGTTCATACCTTCCAGTTGGTGCTCAGCCTTCCTACACCATTGTGGTCCTGCTTCTGTTTACTTCTCCTGCTGGAGTCCCTGTTGCCTTCCTGTGCAAGTCTCAGCATCAGCCTCTGGCTGTCAAACCGCTCAAATTACCAACTAACTGATTTCATCACAGCACCTGTGCTGTCCAGAGGCATTCAGCATCTACTACCTTATCTTACCTGCACAGGACACATGTAATAGAGTGTATCCTGCATATTCAACTCCAGTGTGCTGTACTCACAGTACAAAATTCTACTCCAGCCTGCAGTTCTGATGCTGCCAAATATCTAAAACCTCTAGTCTGCAGTTCTGACTCTGCAGAGTATCAACTCCAGTATACAACTTCATACCTGAAACAGTATTTACTGCCGATCATCTCAGCGCAGCTTACCAGTTACATAGTGTACGACCTACTATGCTGTTCTCCTAGGTACTTTACAACAGGTGTGTTGGTCACTGTCTCAGCTATAAAAGCAAAGTAGCTGTGAGCTTTAGACCAGATAGTGTACCTAAAGTTTAACACTAATGTGATAGCTATATTTATGATAACTATTTTGAGCAATGGAGTAGGAACTGTAGTACAGTTGCTGGGGGGCTGCAGGCTTAAATGCATTGATCAATAAATGAACTACAATTCCACTGTTTATTATTGTTTGTTAATATAGTGAGTGCAGAGCCCTGTGATTTCTATTTAAATGATGTGGTCACAAACTGTATTGCACCCCAAATCTAGTAATAGGTGAGTGCAGTGAATTAGTGCTTTTTGTTTATTAGATTGATTTTTTAATTAACCTGTTTGTGATCACAGTTTCTCATGCAGCCTGTTTTAACCTAATTATAGCTTATGTCGGCTGTTTTAATAGGTGCTTTACAACAGGTGTGTTGGTCACTGTCTCACTGTATAAAAGCAAAGTAGCTGTGAGCTTTAGACCAGATAGTGTACCTAAAGTTTAACACTAATGTGATAGCTATTTTTATGATAATTATTTTGAGCAATAGAGTAGGACAGATTTTGATGTAGTTCTGACATGCTGCTCTATGTTTAGATCATGATAAACCTCATTGAGGGTGTGAGATTATTGCATAATTGGATTGGATGTGGGGCCACTGCATTTGTTGGTTTGTGAGTTTGTGATCCTGACAGCTACACAACTGGTCTTGAGAAAGGTCCATGTTAGGACCGACATTGACCATTGACCATGACATCTATTGCTGATGTTTCTGATAAATTTGTTTTGCTACAAACAAGACTGGTGAGTGTACACTATATCGTTATTAATGGGATCCAGCAGGAGCTGGTAAATCTCTGGATGTATGCACCCCAACTGATGTGTATTATTGGATTTTATATATATAATTTAAGGTTACACTTACTATATTTAAAACTGTCAGACTTATCTATAACATTTACTTTTTGGTAATACAAAAAGTTCCACATGATTCAAATCCTACAAGAATTATGGGCCCTACACACTGGCGGATATGTTGGTACATACACACTGAAAGATATGAACGAAATCTCGTTCATTAATGAACGAGATCATGCATATCTCTCAGTGTCATTGGCCAGTGTGTAGGGCCTATAAGTAAGGAACATGGGAATAGCTCAGATCTTATAAGTACCGATTACTTGAAGATGTTGCAGCTTGTTCCTTCACAGATGATGATTTCTGGTGGGCAAGTGTAGGACCTATCCTCCTTCTGCTTGACACGTTTTGTTACAACAATTTCTTTCTCTAAAAAGCCTTTAGAGAAAACCATGGATCTGTAGTAGTTATGTCATCTGTTACTTCTATTGTCACACCCAGTGCTTAAAGTGGTACTATAGAGGTGGTGGAACTCCACCATGGGTGCCACACCTGTAGCCACTCCCACATGGTAGATGCCACACCCCTAGCCCTTCCTGCCTGACAGATGACACACCTCTAGCTTCTCCCCAGTACTTTTAAGGGGTTGGTATCCGGTCAGTGGTGGAAGTAACGGAGTCAATGGGGTTGGTTGCCGCGTGGCTCCTAGCCCTGAGGGGGCACCTCCTCCATTGCTCCAGTGTCAGCACCGCCAGTGAGTCCGGATAGCCTGCATATAGGGGGTCCTGTGCGACTGTCCAGTGGGAGACAGCGGGGAGCGGATCATCTGCTGAAAAGGAAGCAACACTACATGTGCATCATTTGTCAGCAGGTGATCAGCGCCCGCAGCCAGCTAACATTACTGGGGATCACTCAGAGGAATGTACGGAGGAGGGAAGGTTGGTGCAAGCATGCAGCAAAGTGAATGTGTTTGGGGGAGAACGACTGTGTGAGAGGGGTAGAACTGTGTATGTGTGTGCTGGGTGTGTGAGAATCTGTGTGAGGAGGAGGGGGTCAGTGTGTGAGCAGAGGGGAGCTGAGTGAGTGGGGACGGCTGTGCGGGTGGTGGGGTCTGTGTGAGGAGGAGAGCTATATTAGGGTGGTGATCTGTATATATATATATATATATATATCTATATCTCCCCCCCCTACTACAGTATGTATATTAAGGTCCTAAAGCTTTATATTTCCATGGGTCCTTAGGGCTATAATAACTTCCCTAGAGGGAACCGCCAAGGCTGCCCACCATATGGCATCTCGCCCCGACTACCGGGGGGGGGGGGGGGGGGGGACCAGAGTCTATTTTGCCTCCGGGTTATTAGGATGAACATATGCCAATGTACCTTGTGCTTGGGATGCCAGCGGTCAGAATACCGACAGCGGCATCTTGATGCGCAGGATCCTTACACCTAGTAGGTAAGTATCCTAACCCTTCCCTTCTATCCCCCCCTAACCAGAGCATCTCTCTGCCATTAACTGTATCTGCTAAACTGGCTAAAGAGAACAATATTGGGTGGAACTTGGAAGAGAGCAATGTGGTAGCATCACATAAACTTACAATAAATATATTATGCAATTGTAATGCATTTTTTGTTTCTCTTACATGTGAAGGTGCAGCAGCAGCATCATTGACATTCCCTCCCTCCCTCCGTTTTTCCCTTCCCTCAGCATCCGCATGACAGTGTAATCACAATCAGGCTGGCTCCTCTGCTTCCTTCTGTAAGTACAGATGCATGATGACGCCATTTTCACGCCGCCGTCAGCAGGTCCAGAGTAGGTGGGGTAGGCTATCAATCATTCCCTTTATAGCCCCGCCCACACCCACCAACACATTGGTCATGGTGCATAGGGAAGCCCGAAACTTGGAGCCAGTCTCGCCTCTTATTGTTGGATTCTTCCGCCAGCCCCGAGACCGGCATTTGAAGCATGCTGCCTCAGCCTGACAGCCCCTGAGCCTCCAAGAGGGCTATTAAGTCCTCCTTTAGTTATTTAATGGCCTGTTATTGTGTTTTTAAACTTATTATTTTATTTATTTATTAACAGTTTCTTATATAGCGCAGCAAATTCTGTTATTAGTTAAGGACTGCAGGAGGAGAAGGAACTGGTTCCGCCTACAATTTGAAGTGCCGGAACTCAGTTCCACCCCGTTCCAGCCCACTTTAACTCCTGGTCACACCACAGAGTGTGTGTGTGTTGTGTGGTGAGAATTGTTAGTTATAATGTGTAACCTATAAATAAAGCTTATGGTTTTTGGATTCTATTTAGAGATCTGTCAATCTTAAATGCCCATCCTCCTAGCCCATATTGATTTTTTTTTCTATGTTTTTGTTAATTCAAACTTTCATTTGTTGAAGTATACTGGTATATTTGACAAATAGCAGAATACAACACTTCTTGCATGACTTATGCATGGCAAGCAGAGCTCACTTATGCTATGTACACACTAGATGACTTGCAAACAATTTGATGTCATCAGCAACGGGACCTGGCAGGGTGCCGGCATCGGCTAGTGCATACACACTTGCCGATGCTGGCAGGAATGAATGATGGTATGTGTGGGGGAGTGGGAGCCATGCTGCATTCAGCAGCATGGACCTTGCAGGGGATGTCACCTGTCAAACCTGCATGCACGTCCAACGGAGGATGTTGCTGACGATGTTTGGGAGCGTGCATCATCAACGACACAGTGCACACACAATGGACTATGGGGGTAATTCAGAGTTGATAACAGCAGCATATTTGTTAGCAGTTGGGCAAAACCATGTGCACTGCAGGGGGGGGGGGAGATATAACATGTGCAGAGAGAGTTAGATTTGGGTGGGGTGTGTTCAAACTGAAATCTAAAATGCAGTGTAAAAATAAAGCAGCCAGTATTTACCCTGCACAGAAACAATATGACCCACCCAAATCTAACCCTCTCTGCAAATGTTATATCTGCCCCAACTGCAGTGCACATGGTTTTGCCCAACTGCTAACAAATTTGCTGCTGCGATCAAGTCTGAATTACCCCCTATATCGTGACAGGGCCGAGAAAGTTAATTAATCACCTTCAGCAATGTGCGCAATTCAAAGATTAGGTTAACTTTTAAATTATATTAATATCAGTTATAAGTTCTCATCAGCATAGTATTAAACAGATAATACAAAACAGGAAAAGAACTGCTGCAGTCACATAGCGTAGCGATGAGTCACATTTTCTGCTCAGATTACAAAACAATATTTGATAACTTTGGTCCTTTGGAATGACATCAGTTACGCTGAATTAAATCATCCATTGTACATGATATCATAAAAAAATGTGTTGTGTAACAATCCACGTACACACTTGCTAGCTTAAATAATAAGTGATAAATGAAACACATTTGAGAATGTGTCCTTCCAAATTGATCCAGTATAATGTTTGTAGTTCAGAAGAATTTTTCTACGCTGTTCAAATTCCTCTAGGTAAACAGAATCCGATTGGTTTCAAAGATTGATTTCTGTTAATTGTTTGTAGTCGTAGCAGCAGAATTTAGGTCCTCAAAGGAGTTTCTCTATATCTTAGCTGTACATAAAAGTAAATAAATTCACAGTAAAAGCAACAGAGAGGTTTAAAAATTGACGTGACAAAATTACCTTTAGAAATGTTTAATTACCTGAAGGGATAAGATACATGGTGGAACAGTAGGCAGCTTAATGCTGTAAATGAGTACAATTTATTTATGTTTCAGTTTGTTTTTGATTAAAATAATGTATCTTTATTATGGGAAAATCATACTGATACTTATTGATTAGACTGACACATTAGAAATGAGTCATTTGAATGAATTTTGGTAATCAGCATTATATTTTTTTTTTTGTAAGTATGTTTATTGAGAAAAGAAAAATCAAGCAGTACATATGAAATAAATGACACAGATAGAGGCACAGTATGGCAAAAGGGACAAAAGGAGTCCACGCAGGGAAACACAAGATTGACAATAAGCCAATCATAATTTAGTGTCACATGAGAGTTTCAAGTAGAATGGAACAGTTGAGAATCAACATACAGTAAAAATACAATACTATTTAGGTGAACAGAATATAGAATGCTTCCAAACGACCTGATTAGAAAGGAGGTGCATTCCCTATCAGAACCACCATATTATACCATGTTGTAAGGTGAACAATGTTTCTAATCTGGTCCTTCTCAATGGTAGGCAATGTATAGCCTATATAGCAATATAAGGCAGCTGTATTGCAAAAATGTTTGATGCTCATGACTCAAGATCCAATGAGCATTCAGCCCAGTCCCTTCTATAAACATAGGCAAGTCTCAGGAACATATATGATAAAGAAAAACGGTCAGGGTGTATCCATTTAAAGAGAATGGTTTTCTTAGCAACCGCAGCTATTTTGGCCAATAAACGAAGTACGCCCATTGCTGGTTCATTAGACCCTGAGGAAGAATAGGGATTCCATAAAGCCCACAAAACAGTCACCAAAAATGGAATGTATCACTAATATTTAACTGGACTTCTATCCAAAACAGTTGAACAATGTCACAAGACCACAAACAGTGAAAGATATCAGTCTCTTGGAGTGAGCATTTAAAACAACTAGAATTGTCGGCTATGCCCATTATAAAACATAATCTGAGGGTGTAATAAGCCCTATGCAAAATGTTATATTGCATTTCTGCAAAAGAAGAAGATATTAATTGCTTGTTCAATGATACCGAAGACTTGCCTGCAAAGATCAGGAAAGGAATCCAGCCACTTTACCATACCAGTAGGAACCACTGACAGGTCAAGTTTTTTCCTAATCTGTTCATAGAGCATAGAAGTGGGAAGCATACCCCCTTTATGTTCCAATATAAAAACATCAAAATAATTAGTCCTATCAATCAGGGAAAGCGCTGATATTAATTAAAAAAAATAGCTGCGGGATTGAAAGTAGGCAAACAATTGAATTGTAGCATTAGACTATAATCATGTGAGTTTGGACCGGGTAAGAATAGAGGAACGGTCTATCTCCAGAAATTGATGCACTGAGCGAAGTCCATGAAGGTGCCAAGTACTAAAAATAATGTCCGCACTCCCATCCTGGAAGTCATGATTATAAATTAAAGGTAAAAACCACGTTCTGGTGCATGACAAACGGAGTCTCCTACGTGAAAAGCGTCAGCCCAAATATGGGGCAATCAGCATTATTTTAGTACACAAATATGGAATTAGAATGAATGAGAGTGTAACAAAATATCATACAGATCAAGTTTTATGGCAGTTCTGTGAAAAGTTCTGGCAACAAATCTTTTTTTCTATAATTTTTTTTTTCTTAAGGATTTCAGGAGATATAACAAACATTTAAAACATTTTACCTGCCCATACATTTTTTTAGTTCCGCCTTTGAATTGTCATTCTTCAATGTATGATAATTGTAAATCTGAATGCTACAGTTTATTGTTTGTGAATAGAATTGGAACAACTATGCTCAATGCATGGGCGTAACTATAGTGGGTGCAAAGGGTTCCATTGCTATGGTGCCCAAAGGCTAAGGGGCAGAATTGGACTAGCCCATAGGGGTGCAGGGAAAATCCCCAGTGGGTCCCACTGCCTGTGGGTTCCAACCCCTACTATAATGCCATGGTCCAAACTGTGGACTCACTTTATACTGTATACGTTGTTACTATATTAGAGCATCAGTTATGTAGTAGAGCAGGAATATGGATGAACATGGCTGCTTGGTTTGTTTCTATACATATTACACCAAGATCCACCTTCCTGCCAATCAAATTTAGTGGTTGCATTAACATATTTGTATGGGCCCAGCCACTGTAGTATCCATGCTGTCTGCAGGTCATACCCTCTCTAATGGTTGGCCAGGTCTCTTAAACGTGGACCCTTACCACTGCATTCCCCCCTGGTGGGCTGTTCATGCCCCAGTCCAATACTGCTTAAGTGGGGTCGGACCCAGGTTATAAAGTTGCATACTAATTTCCCAGATATACCTGATAGGCAACTGGGTCTGGTCCATTATCCAGCCTGAATGGTCTTACATTTTCAGAGAGAGTTGTGTGTAGTGGATGTTATAATAATAAAGGGGGCACTGTAATGTAGGACAATATGAACTGGAGGCCACTGTAATGTGGCACAATATGAACTATATATGAGCTGCCAGAGGTCAACCTTAGTTCGATGCATCCACAATGTAATTGCAGATGCATAGTGAGGCGGTACCACACATGCCGGGCGGCCTTGCCCTGTGCTGGGCGTCCCCCAGCATGTGAGGAGATGGATAAAGATCGTGATCTGCGTCCATCTCTGAATAAGGTCCACAGTACAGTTCTTCACAGTGCCATGCAATATGGAAAGGGGATCAGTATGTAAAACTGGCGGCCGGGATCCGGCCGTCAGTATACCGACAGCGGGATCCCAGGCACCGGGATGCCAGCAGTGGGGCAAATGCTAGCAAGCCTCTTGCGGGCTCACTGCGCTCACCATACTGCGGGCACGGTGGCTCGCTGTGCTCACCACAGGTTATATTCTCCCTCTATGGGTGTCGTGGACTAGATACCTCTTTTTTTCCAGAAAAACCACTGAAAATAAGGGGATTTTACTTTTTGAAAAATATACCCTTAAATCAGAAGCAATACACAAAGCGGTGAGGCATGTTTTAATGATATGCCGGTAATTAGGCACAAAGTACTATTGTTTTATAGCACTCATTTGTGGGAAGTCTGGTTTTGTCTCTATTCACCCTGAAGATTAATATGTGTCCTAGAATGCATCATTGACAATGTATAACTCTATCATTCATCATGCATAATGTGTTTGTATTCTGAGGTACAGTATAATAACAATGTTGACTCACACTGTTATTGTGTTTTTGCATATTCAGTGGTTGATTATATTGTTATCAATTGTGCTGCATATGTCAATAAGAAGTGTGCAATCTGAACACTATCGGTAAACATCTATTTATGAGTGGTGAGTGAGAATAGATATTACATGCAGTACCTTCCAATTCTGAAAAGGGACATGGCATGGTGGGACATGACCTCGAGTGGGTGGATGTGACCTTGTATGGGTGGGCATGACCTCTGCTTTCAGCATTTTGGTGGCGTACGCAGAGCTCCCTGAGCAGATGGACAGCCACCAGCCTCAGCTCTATCCACTATCCATTGAACACCCCTGCAAAATGTTGTTGATCTGGATTGCCAGGAGCCAGCATGGGCCAAATCCCAATTGTAGGTTGGGTCCATGCTTATTATCTCCTTGTTATATTAGAACCAGCCCAGGATATCTAGTGCTTTGGCTGGTTGAGGATTTTTGGAGGATGGAGGTTGCCCAATTTTTGTTGATGATAATAAAAATAAAAATAATCGTCGTCGTCATCATCATCATCATCATCATCATAACAATGTTTCTCTGCTATTCTGCCACATGTACACTATTTCTCATTTTTTTGCAAGTGACTGACTACTACCTCCACTCAGACCACAAATGCTGAATTTCATTAATTTAAGATTCAGTAAACCATCTTAATTTTATGGCCATCATATAGTTACAATGACTGAAAAGCCATCCATAAAGTTAGCAATGGCATTGCCAATTAAAACTTATCAATACTGTAGTTTGGGGTTTTATGTTGCAATTGTACTGCGAGGGCACTGCGATGGTGTCAGGAGTCTTAATAAATAATGTAATGTTTGCTACAGCTCTGCAGCTGTACATATAAAAGTGTGGTGTACGCAATATCGCCAGGTATTCACACACCTTATTGTGTGATAGGGGTCTAGTATACTGTAATATCATTGCAGCTTTCCTTTTCTTCTAACTACTCTAAAAGCACTTCTCCAATAGGTGGTAAAAGCAGGATATTAATGCCATCTAAGATTACAATCCGATCAATACCGAATGCTAACAATTTTCATTATTAGTCCTAGATGGCACAAAAATAGGAACTGTGACCTTTTACTATGTCTTATCATACATCCCTATTTCATTGAGCTCCCAGATAGTCTTTAAGTGTTTAATATCTGACACATCATATTATATAATGTGTCTGTGCTACAAGAAGAAATGCCTTCCCTTGGAAAAAAGCATCAACGGAACTACCTGTTTTTAGATAGAGCAGTACAATTAAATGACAGGTTTTATACCAAAAAAGAGTGATGAGAACAGTCTATGAAAAAATCGGTAGCCATCTCCTTAAATTAGTGTCCCTTTGGAAATAGGTAAAAGAAAGAACATGCTGTGTACTTCTTTTAGTTGCTGACTTAAAAGAAAAATAATCTATTTTCTAAAAGAGAAAATTGTGAGACTCATTATGAGCTGTATCACAGAATATGTGTCCTGTATTATTTAATTGGGTGTCTCCTACTGTTTTGTCATATAGCAGAACATTTCTCTGCTGTCAGTGATGGATTGGACTCCAGAAGCTCTTTAAAATGATATATGCTTTTGGAAACTTCTCTTGCAAGAGATGCCCTTTATGGAACTTCCACATCTTGCACTGAAACTAAAGAATATCTTTGTTGTCGAATAACTGTTTTTTAGGTTGAATATTACAGATGCTCGATAAAATTTTAACTGGTGTGAAATTCATTTCAATTTAATTGATTCAAGGGTTATGAACATGTTTGCAGTACAATGTTCAGTATGCACCAAAAGGATTTTACAGTTCAACATTGCAGCATGTGCCATTTGCAGGTTGCATTTGAGGTTCGCTTTTAAGCAAGTAAAAATATTAAAAATAAGATTTTACTTACCGATAAATCTATTTCTCGTAGTCCGTAGTGGATGCTGGGGACTCCGTCAGGACCATGGGGATTAGTGGCTCCGCAGGAGACAGGGCACAAAAATAAAGCTTTAGGATCAGGTGGTGTGCACTGGCTCCTCCCCCTATGACCCTCCTCCAAGCCTCAGTTAGGATACTGTGCCCGGACGAGCGTACACAATAAGGAAGGATTTTGAATCCCGGGTAAGACTCATACCAGCCACACCAATCACACCGTACAACTTGTGATCTGAACCCAGTTAACAGTATGACAACGTAGGAGCCTCTGAACAGACGGCTCACAACAAGAACAACCCGATTTTTTTGTAACAATAACTATGTACAAGTATTGCAGACAATCCGCACTTGGGATGGGCGCCCAGCATCCACTACGGACTACGAGAAATAGATTTATCGGTAAGTAAAATCTTATTTTCTCTAACGTCCTAGTGGATGCTGGGGACTCCGTCAGGACCATGGGGATTATACCAAAGCTCCTAAACGGGCGGGAGAGTGCGGATGACTCTGCAGCACTGAATGAGAGAACTCCAGGTCCTCTTTAGCCAGGGTATCAAATTTGTAGAATTTTACAAACGTGTTCTCCCCCGACCACGTAGCTGCTCGGCAGAGTTGTAATGCCGAGACCCCTCGGGCAGCCGCCCAGGATGAGCCCACCTTCCTTGTGGAATGGGCCTTGACAGATTTAGGCTGTGGCAGGCCTGCCACAGAATGTGCAAGTTGAATTGTGCTACAAATCCAACGAGCAATCGTCTGCTTAGAAGCAGGAGCACCCAGCTTGTTGGGTGCATACAGTATAAACAGCGAGTCAGATTTTCTGACTCCAGCCGTCCTTGAAATATATATTTTCAATGCCCTGACAACGTCCAGCAACTTGGAATCCTCCAAATCGCTAGTAGCCGCAGGCACCACAATAGGCTGGTTCAGGTGAAACGCTGACACCACCTTAGGCAGAAAATGAGGACGCGTCCGCAGTTCTGCCCTGTCCGAATGGAAAATCAGATATGGGCTTTTATACGATAAAGCCGCCAATTCTGACACTCTCCTGGCTGAAGCCAGGGCCAGTAGCATGGTTACTTTCCATGTAAGATATTTCAAATCCGCCGATTTGAGTGGCTCAAACCAATGGGATTTGAGAAAATCCAAAACTACATTAAGGTCCCACGGAGCCACTGGGGGCACAACCGGGGGCTGTATATGTAGTACTCCTTTTACAAAAGTCTGGACTTCAGGAACTGAAGCCAATTCTTTCTGGAAGAAAATCGACAGGGCCGAAATTTGAACCTTAATGGACCCCAACTTGAGGCCCATAGACAATCCTGTTTGCAGGAAATGTAGGAATCGACCCAATTGAAATTCCTCCGTGGGGGCCTTCCTGGCCTCACACCACGCAACATATTTTCTCCAAATGCGGTGATAATGTTGTGCAGTCACCTCCTTTCTGGCTTTAACCAGTGTAGGAATGACCTCTTCTGGAATGCCTTTTTCCCTTAGAATTCGGCGTTCAACCGCCACGCCGTCAAACGCAGCCGCGGTAAGTCTTGGAATAGACACGGTCCCTGCTGAATCAGGTCCCGTCTTAGAGGTAGAGGCCACGGATTTTCCGTGAGCATCTCCTGAAGTTCCGGGTACCAAGTTCTTCTTGGCCAATCCGGAGCCACGAGTATCGTTCTTACTCCCCTTTGCCGTATAATTCTCAGTACTTTGGGTATGAGAGGCAGAGGAGGAAACACATACACTGACTGGAACACCCACGGTGTTACCAGAGCGTCCACAGCTATTGCCTGAGGGTCTCTTGACCTGGCGCAATACCTGTCCAGTTTTTTGTTGAGGCGAGACGCCATCATATCCACCTTTGGTTTTTCCCAACGGTTCACAATCATGTGGAAGACTTCTGGATGAAGTCCCCACTCTCCCGGGTGTAGATAGTGTCTGCTGAGGAAGTCTGCTTCCCAGTTGTCCTCTCCCGGAATGAACACTGCTGACAGTGCTATCACATGATCTTCCGCCCAGCGAAGAATCCTTGCAGCTTCTGCCATTGCTCTCCTGCTTCTTGTGCCGCCCTGTCTGTTTACGTGGGCGACTGCCGTGATGTTGTCCGACTGGATCAACACCGGCTGACCCTGAAGCAGGGGTTTTGCCAGGCTTAGAGCATTGTAAATCGCTCTTAGCTCCAGTATATTTATGTGAAGAGACATCTCCAGGCTTGACCATACTCCCTGGAAGTTTCTTCCCTGTGTGACCGCTCCCCAGCCTCTCAGACTGGCATCCGTGGTCACCAGGACCCAGTCCTGTATGCCGAATCTGCGGCCTTCTAACAGATGAGCACTCTGCAACCACCACAGAAGAGACACCCTTGTCCGTGGCGATAAGGTTATCCGCTGATGCATCTGCAGATGCGATCCAGACCATTTGTCCAGCAGATCCCACTGAAAAGTTCGTGCGTGGAATCTGCCGAATGGGATTGCTTCGTAAGAAGCCACCATCTTTCCCAGGACTCTTGTGCATTGATGCACAGACACTTTTCCTGGTTTTAGGAGGTTCCTGACAAGTTCGGATAACTCCTTGGCTTTCTCCTCCGGAAGAAACACCTTTTTCTGAACCGTGTCCAGAATCATTCCCAGGAACAGCAGACGTGTTGTCGGGGTCAACTGAGATTTTGGAAAATTCAGAATCCACCCGTGTTGTTGCAGCACTACTTGGGTTAGTGCTACTCCGTCCTCCAGCTGTTCTCTGGACCTTGCCCTTATCAGGAGATCGTCCAAGTAAGGGATAATTAATACGCCTCTTCTTCGCAGAAGAATCATCATTTCGGCCATTACCTTGGTAAAGACCCGAGGTGCCGTGGACAATCCAAACGGCAGCGTCTGAAACTGATAATGACAGTTTTGCACCACGAACCTGAGGTACCCTTGATGTGAAGGGCAAATTGGGACATGCAGGTAAGCATCTTTTATGTCCAGGGACACCATAAAGTCCCCTTCTTCCAGATTCGCTATCACTGCTCTGAGTGATTCCATCTTGAACTTGAATTTTTGTATGTACAGGTTCAAAGATTTCAGATTTAGAATAGGTCTTACCGAGCCGTCCGGCTTCGGTACCACAAATAGCGTGGAGTAATACCCCTTTTCCTGTTGTAGGAGGGGTACCTTGACTATCACCTGCTGAGAAAACAGCTTGTGAATGGCTTCCAATACCGTCGCCCTGTCTGAGGGAGACGTTGGCAAAGCAGACTTTAGGAACCGGCGAGGGGGAGACTTCTCGAATTCCAACCTGTAACCCTGAGATACTACCTGCAGGATCCAGGGGTCCACCTGTGAGCAAGCCCACTGCGCGCTGAAATTCTTGAGTCGACCCCCCACCGTTCCTGAGTCCGCTTGTAAAGCCCCAGCGTCATGCTGAGGGCTTTGCAGAACCCGCGGAGGGCTTCTGTTCCTGGGAAGGAGCTGCTTGCTGCCCTCTCTTACCCTTTCCTCTGCCTCGGGGCAGATATGACTGTCCTTTTGCCCGCTTCTTATAGGACCGAAAGGACTGCGGCTGAAAAGACGGTGTCTTTTTCTGTTGGGAGGGGGTCTGAGGTAAAAAGGTGGATTTCCCGGCAGTTGCCGTGGCCACCAAATCCGATAGACCGACGCCAAATAATTCCTCCCCTTTATACGGCAATACTTCCATATGCCGTTTGGAATCCGCATCACCTGACCACTGTCGTGTCCATAAACTTCTTCTGGCAGATATGGACATCGCACTTACTCTCGATGCCAGAGTGCAAATATCCCTCTGAGCATCTCGCATATAAAGAAAAGCATCCTTTAATTGCTCTAAAGTCTGTAAAATACTGTCCCTATCCAGGGTATCAATATTTTCAGTCAGGGAATCCGACCAGACCACCCCAGCACTGCACATCCAGGCTGAGGCGATGGCTGGTCGCAGTATAACACCAGTATGTGTGTATATACTTTTTAGGGTAGTTTCCAGCCTCCTATCAGCTGGATCCTTGAGGGCGGCCGTATCAGGAGATGGTAACGCCACTTGTTTTGATAAGCGTGTGAGCGCCTTATCCACCTTAGGGGGTGTTTCCCAGCGCGCCCTAACCTCTGGCGGGAAAGGGTATAATGCCAATAACTTTTTTGAAATTAGCACTTTTCTATCTGGGTTAACCCACGCTTCATCACATACATCATTCAATTTCTCTGATTCAGGAAAAACTACAGGTAGTTTTTTCACCCCCCACATAATACCCCTTTTTGTGGTACTTGTAGTATCAGAGATATGCAAAGCCTCCTTCATTGCCGTGATCATATAACGTGTGGCCCTACTGGAAAATACGTTTGTTTCTTCACCGTCGACACTAGATTCAGTGTCCGTGTCTGGGTCTGTGTCGACCGACTGAGGTAAAGGGCGTTTTACAGCCCCTGACGGTGTCTGAGACGCCTGGGCAGGTACTAACTGGTTTGCCGGCCGTCTCATGTCGTCAACTGATTTTTGTAATGTGCTGACATTATCACGTAATTCCATAAACAAAGCCATCCATTCCGGTGTCGACTCCCTGGGGGGTGACATCACCATTACCGCCAATTGCTCTGCCTCCACACCAACATCGTCCTCATACATGTCGACACACACGTACCGACACACAGCAGACACACAGGGAATGCTCTATTGAAGACAGGACCCCACTAGCCCTTTGGGGAGACAGAGGGAGAGTTTGCCAGCACACACCCAAGCGCTATAATATATATGGGAACAACCCTATATAAGTGTTGTATCCTTATAGCAGCTTAAATATAGTAATATCGCCAAAAAAAGTGCCCCCCCTCTCTGTTTTACCCTGTTTCTGTAGTGCAGTGCAGGGGAGAGTCCTGGGAGCCTTCCTCACAGCGGAGCTGAGCAGGAAAATGGCGCTGTGTGCTGAGGAGAATAAGCCCCGCCCCCTATTTCGGCGGGCTCTTCTCCGGAGTTTGTGAGATCTGGCAGGGGTTAAATACATCCATATAGCCTCAAGGGCTATATGTGATGTATTTTTTAGCCATAAAAAGGTATTATACATTGCTGCCCAGGGCGCCCCCCCAGCGCCCTGCACCCTCCGTGACCGCTGTGTGAAGTGTGCTGACAACAATGGCGCACAGCTGCAGTGCTGTGCGCTACCTCAGGAAGACTGAAAAGTCTTCTGCCGCCTGCTTCTGGACCTCTTCCATCTTCGGCATCTGCAAGGGGGGTCGGCGGCGCGGCTCCGGGACCGGACTCCATGGCTGGGCCTGTGTTCGATCCCTCTGGAGCTAATGGTGTCCAGAGGGATCGAAGAAGCCAATCCATCCTGCACGCAGGTGAGTTGACTTCTCTCCCCTAAGTCCCTCGATGCAGTGAGCCTGTTGCCAGCAGGACTCACTGAAAATAAAAAACCTAAAAACTTTTTCTAAGCAGCTCTTTAGGAGAGCCACCTAGATTGCACCCTGCTCGGACGGGCACAAAAACCTAACTGAGGCTTGGAGGAGGGTCATAGGGGGAGGAGCCAGTGCACACCACCTGATCCTAAAGCTTTATTTTTGTGCCCTGTCTCCTGCGGAGCCGCTAATCCCCATGGTCCTGACGGAGTCCCCAGCATCCACTAGGACGTTAGAGAAATAATTTTAACATGCTGTCTGTTCGATCTTAATTTTCTAATCTTAATAGTATTTAAAATTATTAAAATTTAAAAATTTAAATTAAAACAGTGAACATTAATGTGTTTGATTAGAGAAGTGTTAAATTGTGTTCATTTAACTTCAAACATGTTTGAGTCTGATGTGAGAACTGGCTCAAATTTAGCTTCAAATCTGAAGTTCAGAGATATTCGGACTTCAGATATGATTTATGAAGACAGTTCAAGCCAAAATATCAACAAATAGAAGCATCTTTAGTGACTACCTTCTGTCTTTATCAAAGAGAAAAGAAATGTACTGTTTTGACAAATGTGACAAACAAGTCAACCTAAAATATATACTGGAAGGACACTGTCAAGAATATATATTCATCCCACTTTGAGGATAAAGGGGCGCATATATAGGTAAATATTTTGCCAGCTCCTGGGTTAGAAGATCGGGAAAGTCAAACATGTTGGAAATCCTTGATTCACTGTTCAAAACAAAAAATTATTGGGAGTGGCGAGTTGGGAATTTTGACCATGCTGTCTTCTTCCCCGATGGATCATCAATAATCAGATCAGGACAATGGGCCGCAGATGTATGGACAGCATGATGCAAAATAGATGTCTTCTGATATTCTTCCTTCATTCATTGAAAAATAAACCAAGATACAAACAAATAAATAAATAATTGATTTTCCACCTTATTAGATAACTTTAGTTATTGGAATGTACATAAGCACCTTTCCAAATTGGTTAGTTTTGGGTATGACGATAGCAAAAAGGTTGGCAAAAGTAGGCAACCTTGAAGCCCAGCAAATGGTCCTCTGGTAATCAGATTAAACATTTGTGAGATAATGCATAAAAAGCACAAAAACACAACAAAAAAACCAAGTAACCAGTCTTTAATTGTATAATGTTTACCTTGTAATATGATCATGGAATGGTTGCTGAGTAAGGCTGTGTACACATCAATGCGATGTGTTTCCGGCTGATCTGCATGCGACGGGACCCTGCATCATCCCGTGCTGCATTCAGCAGTATGGCATCATACACGAGGAACACGCAATCAGGTGTACACAATGTACAATCCAGGCGATATGTCATTCTGATTTATCCAGAAATGACATATTGTGCCGACATCGTTGAGGTGTGTACCCACACTAAGAACACAACAAATTACAATTTATGTATCAACATTCATACAAATTATACGAGACATCATTAGATGTCACAAGCAGAGCTCCCGGTTAAATACACATCCCGAGAAATGAGAATCATGTCCTAGTTTAATTATAAAACTCAATTATTTTTTTTTAGTAAAAGAATGAAATACAAATCTCTCTCTGAATAACAGAGATATACTGTAAGATGTCAGAAGTTTATTTCAGACTCCCAAGTGCCATATTTAATAGCTGACAACTCACCTAGCTCACTCTCCTGAATATTATTTTTAAATTACTGTTACTCGACCATTCAGGTATATCTGGAATGCTTCCAGCTACGAAACGCTTAAAAAAGTCTGCCTTCTCTTTATTTCCTAGTCAATTTCCATCTAATTATCTCATTCTTTTAGCAACATCCCCTAATGGTTAGGGGACACGGATTGTTCAAAGGACATTCAACTTCTTCAGCTGACAGTCCAGCATCTAGCATATGCACCTTGTCTCAATTAGCTTTCTATTTTTCTGAAAAGTGCATTAGGCTATTAACAAAAGGGATTACGAAAAAGCTGACTGTTGCAAGGTCGTCACCCTTTATGTGTCCTTTTCACAAGTATTGACCTACAAGGATAAAATACAGGAAAATTAGAAAATGTTAGAATTTAAGACTTGGCTTTATAGCTTTATGGATTTAAATATCTTTAATGGGACTCCCCTCCCCCCCCCCCCCACCCACTCATCCTTGCTTCCCATACCGCATACATTTTTCCAATACCATGTAACATATCCCTGGTAAAATCTACTCAAATGTAAAATTCTAATTGATGTTGTTATTTATGTGATATTTCCATGGCAAATAAATTAACCCTAATCACATCAGTCTTACAGATTTGCAGACATTGATGCTTTTCATTATTGTTGATACAAAATGCCAGATCCTAAATGTAATAGGTTATTCACCTCTATGTTTTTTCTCTTCACATACTATGAACCATAGCAAGAGATGTTCAAACTATACAAGCAAGTTATAAATTATTTGGAATTCTTGCATTGTGATGGCTTTGTACTTGTCTATGGGGCTTGGTTTGTCCACTGTCAAGCTTAAGCACATTCAAGTAAAGTCACTGAGCTCTTTCGTCATTCAAATTTTTTTGCTAATTTCAAATGCACTAGACGACGCAATCATAATGACTGTTCAACGGGTTAGGCAAATGTCAAACAGGCTCAAACAGGTTAGAGATGTGTGCCTGACCATTTTTGCTGGTTTTGGTTCTAATTCATCAACTGGTTTTGCATTTTTTTCAAATATTGACTAAAAAAGCTAAAATCACATAATTTGTGCCATTTTTGTTCTTAGAGTATTATTAACTTGATTTTCACTCCATTTTAACCACCTCACAATATTGTTTTCATCCATTTTAGGCCAAAAGGCTGCACCGTGCTAGCTGGCTGAGCAGGCTAAGTGACAGTGAGGTGAGACCTAGCGGCAGAAAAACAATAAAAGAAGAAATTTAAAAAAGATTGATTAATTTATTTATTTTGTAGGCAACTGTAAGGTCCATGTTATCTATATTGATGAATTCAACATACACAAGTTGTACAATTAAAAAGAGCAATTCTTTGTTACTTATTTTGCAAATGACTACTCACAGCTGCAAATCACCCTGCTTATATTACTTATTACAGTATGTCAACAATAAAAGAAGACTCTAAAAGAGACGGATGTGAATGTACTATTCTCCATGAGGCTTAGCAGCAAAAAGACAATAAAAGAATCAAAAGAAGATTTAATGAATTTATTTATTTATTAACAGTTTCTTATATAGTGCAGCAAATTCCTTTGCGCTTTACAATTGGAAATAACAATGATATAAAAAAACTGGGTAATAACAAACAGTCATAGAGGTAGGAAGGCCCTGCTCACAAGCTTACAATCTATAGGGAAATAGGCATGGATACACAAGAATAGGTGCTATCTATACATAGTTGTCCACCAGATTGCAAAGGTTCTTGGTGGGCTCTATGATATGGTCATACAGCAATGATGAACCGGGGTTGGGAGGAAGGGAAAGTGAAGAATGAGAAGACGTGAGGATATGTGTGGACGAGTGGATGCAATTTGATAGGAAAGTTTATGAAGTTTATGTGGGCGGTTCTGGAATTTGATACGCTTGCACACTCCACAGAGTGGGTGCAGCCCGAATAAAGTAATGAGTGTGGATGAGAGATGCAGATCTTGTGAAGAGCGAAGAGGTTGGGTTGGGAGATATTTTGAGATAAGTGAAGTGATGTACGTTGGTGTAGTTTTGTTAATGGCCTTGTGTGTAAGTAAAAGTATTTTATATTGAATACGGTAGAATACAGGTAACCAATGGAGGGACTGACAGAGTGGATCTGCAGACAATGAACATCTAGCAAGGAAGATTAGCCTCGCTGCTGCATGGTGAGAGTCTCATTTTGGGAAGACCAGTTAGGAGACTATTGCAATAATCAATGCGGGAGATAATGAGAGCATGGATTAGAGTTTTAGCAGTCTTGTGTAAGGTATGGTCATATTTTGGATCTGTTTTTTAGATGCATGTAACATGATTTTGAGACATATTGAATGTGGGGAACAAAGGATGGAATGATTGATTGTGGTAGGCACTGGCAAATGTATGGTCCATATTCTCTGTGAGAGGTGAGGCCCAGCTGCAAAAAGACAATAAAAGACTTAATAAGAGAATAACAGTCACCAATGCCCCCCCAAAATGCAGTCCATAATGAAAATATAGCTATATGCCCGCCAAAATGCAGCCCATAATGAAAATATAGCAATAACCAATAAAAATATCTATGTAAAAAAGTCTATCCCTAATGCCTCCCAAAATTACAGCCCATTTTGAAAAGAAAATTGGTGCAAGATGGAATTGTCCTTGGACCCATCCACCCACTTTTATGTTTGATATTAAAAAGGACATGCACAGTTTAACAAATCAAGCACTTCAGCGACAGTGACTGAGTGGCCGTACTGGTGATCCAAAGTTCTATGTTTAGGTACAAGGCAAATCCATCTGTAGATGGTACGTGGCTTATATGAATTTTTCCACACATATTATCCTTAAACCTATTGATGTTTTTTTCTGTGACCGCTGTGTCACATGCTGATTAATCAGGTGATTGGACGTATATAAGTATATATATTTTTTCTCTGTGACCGCCGTGTCACATGCTGACTAATATTGCTTTATGGAATCATATTTATGAATATTAATATTTAATATATCATATATGGTATTTAATATATGGATATATTTCAATTAATATGCATTTATCATATATATCTGCAAATATATTATGTCAGGCTTACAAACTAATTGGCTGATACATATATGCAGTCCTTATACATATGACTTATGAAGTTATTAAGTTAAGATTCCTTAAAGAGAGTTCAAGCTTGAATATTACCGCTCTTTTTATATGATTCTTTATTTACAGGCAGATCAAATCGTACAGAATAAGATATACACAGTAGTGATATATATACTAATTATAATTATATATGCTTCCTTCGTTACATAACATAAAACAACATGACATAAGTTTCACAAACAGTTTCAATTGCTAACATAAAATGTATACTTGCAAGTTAAAGATTGCCATCCCAAGAATCATTCCTTCTGCATGTTCTCCATGACTTCTCCTCCTGACTGACTTCCTTCCTTCTCCTTCTTCTTCTCCCTCTCCCTCTTCCTTCTAACTCCTAACTACAAGTCTGGTCCTTTTATCTCATATTTTACCAATTCAAACTATCATATTCTCATAGTTTCCAATGGAATAGGTAATTATAGGTTTGTCAGATTCCAAGGTGTAATAAAACAAACATTGAACTGGGCTGTCGTGTCCTGTTCACGGAGGCATGGTGTCATAAAAGTGTGGTGTCCACACTGCCTTAAGCAAGTATAGTATTGTAAAATCTGGAATGTCTTTTCATCCAAAGTTCTGTTGTATTGACAAGTTTTCCTGGGGTCGGTTACACAATGTTTTATCAATGGATGTGATCTCTTTTCATAGTAGTTAATTTATACTCCCTAGCTTTTAACCTTCACTGGACAATAGACAAACCAGTAGATTCTGATCTACTGTAAGCACACCTGTGAATTCCAATGACCAACAGAGCTCTGTCACATACCTATTATCATTTATGGCCTAATACCTTTTCTCTACAATGACTCTTGATCTTACTGTAACCTCTCTGGCCTTATTTATGACTAGAGCAGAATAAACCTGTTCCCTACACTATTTTTTACCATCTTGCTGTAAGACACAAATATACAGTATATCTATATAAACACATACACAAACCTAATCTCTTAAATCAGCTAAACATTACCTCATACATTCAAACTTATTTCATATCTATTCCTTACTATATATATCCAGTATACTGTCCACTATGGTAACATCGCCTATTTATAATGAATTATATTTTGATTCAGACAATATCCATTGCCCTAATATTATACTAAGTGCAGACAATTACCTATAAGGCAACAGTCGCCCCCTTGTGGCCATGAGAAATTCTTTTGATTGGCCACACATTAAACTAGCGTAATTGCTTCCAAATACATTTCAAAATATTCCTTCAAACATAACTTTCGTTGTAACCATAATATATACCATAAGTGTAATAATAATAACCATTATGATTTTAAAAATCTCTAAAAATTCTTAGCTTACCTAACCTTATTCTACTTTTTAACTAAAGCAGACAAAACTGAGGTTTTTATTCAGTATTCATGAGGAAAACTAATTTCTACAGACATTTGGAATACAATAGCCCAATTGTAGACCTTTTTTCTGTATCTGGATCAGTACGTTTGGACATTTTTGCTGTTCTTGTATGTAGCAATTTACTGGGATAAGACTGTCATCTGCGTGGTTTGCTTGCAATTGGAGATGCCTTGCGTTTGCATTATGGCCTTGCGTTTGCAACATTTGCACCATTACTAGAAGTAGAATTCTTCGTAGCAGCTGCTCCTTTGCTTGCCATTTCGCTGTTTGAGGCAGAGGGCTGTGTACGTCGAGTGCTGTGTCTTGAACATTCAGTACTTGTGACGACCCTCAGTAATAGTAATAGTCTTTATACAGTCTTTAGCAGTTCTGTTTCCTTTGCGTTTATCCAATGCCGCAGTTGTGACCAGTGTCCATATTGCTTTTGCACAAACAGGTTGTGATTTTGAATAGAACAGGCATATATGAAACAGTCTTTTTTTTTTTTTTTTTTTTTTTTTCTTTCCTTGCTTGTTAATAGTAGGTCTTAATTGTCTTCGGGCAATAGTACCACAAATGGCTGTGAGTAGTACACCTACTCTGTTCTGTATTTCCTCACTGAATAAATTACCATGCAGTCTTAAATCTCCTTATTCTACCTTGTACCTATTTATACATCTCAATCTTACATAAACTTATACCAGTTTAACCCATATAAAGGCGTTTTCTATCCTACCTATATTTTGACTAATAATTATTTAAAATGCTTTTGATGTGTATATAGTAACATCCTATCAATACAATAAATGAATATAATTTTGCTTCAAACAGATATTAAATATCATTTAGGAATGGCTTTAAATATATCTAATTCCATCCAATATTATTTTATATGCAGCCATGTGCATATACAGTGACCCTGTTATGCTACAAATAATTATCTTAGACTTGTGACAGTCTTTATTAAGAGAATTATTCATCCCACTTAATAATCTCGGCCCAATTTGTTATAACGTGGTATACCATCCTGTATTAGATATTTAATTACTTTTGAAGCTTTTACGAAGGAAGCATAGGTAGTATCTATTGTGTAATATATAAAAAAAACATAAAATATTTACAAGGTATATATGCAATGATATAAAATATATCTCAGACAAATGTTTACATATATGTGATTAAGGTATATGAAGGGATGAGACAGTTCTGTATAATCACAGTGATGAGATGTGCTGTACACTGTTGTGGGAGTGTACATGTAGTTTGAAAGACAAGTAATGATTACTTGTGATGAAAGGGTTAATGAAAACCTTCCCCTTTCTTGTGAAACTGGAAAACTCCTTGAGGATTTGTCCATATATCAGTCTTTAGGGATGCTATGTAGATTTTGCTGGATAGCAGCGATGAAAGGGTTAATGAAGACCTTTTCCCTTGTAAATTGGAGTCTTTTTGGAGTCTTGCACCATTCTGTATACAGGTTGCCAGGATTACTATGAATCAAACAAAAATACATACAATGACTATCACAGATATTTATACAGTGATTTAACATAGCTTGCTATGCATTCTGTCCTATCTGCTGCATGTTATCAGGTACAGAATTTACAAATGTGTCTTTTAACGATTGAATAACAAACAAACAATTGTTTCTGGCCTGTGCCAATCTTTCCTGTCACATTGTGTGTCAATGACAGCACAATTGTCGCTGCAGATATGATGCAGGTTTAATTTGGAAACTGTGGCTGTTTGAACATCAAAGCAAACAATGGCTTCATTGGATCTAACAAGTAAAGGAATGATACTACCGTATTCACTTGTGACCATACTCCCTTGTGATGCAGCCTGGTCCCAGACTGTCTTTAACCATAGCGTTTGCTGCTTGGTGTGGCTCCTTAGTTTGGAAGAATCTTGGAGCTTCTGAAAAAACCTACTTTTGTGGGGAGAGAAACTTGTTAAACTTTGCCAAATATGTATTGCAGGTCCCAGGGCTTTCTGTCTTTCCACACCTGTAATAAAATGGTTATGGCACCAGGGCATAAAAACATTTTCATCCTGGTGATCCTTTTTGTCATTGTTAATTGGTGTGTGGTTTGCAGAATGACACTCTGCATGTGGTCTCTCTGAGAGCATGCAAACATTTGCACCATCACTAGAAGTCTCTGAGTGCTCTGTGGGGGTTACATAAGTTTGGGAACTTTGTTTGTAAACATGCATTCCTGAATTAATTTCATGGATTTTCCCTTTAAACATGTTTCCAGGTGAATACATTTCAAGGTTTGCAACTCTGGTTGCCATGGGAGTTTTCACCATGGGGAACTTCCCCACCCCTGTGTGCACTGTACTGCTGCTATCAGTGTTTAAATCTGCTGACAATTCACCTTTGCCTAAGGGCATAACAAATTCTTCATTTACATTGGGAACTCTGAGAGTGTATTCAGCAGAATACTCATAATCTGAGTTACAATGATCTTCCCCCTTACTAGACACAGTATAGGGGACATCTCCTATTGCTGCTACCTCCTTTACATTAATGTGCTGTCTGATGATAGACACATCCGGCACATTGCTACTTTCTTCCTTTACCACAGAGGCTGTTCTGCTGGTGGTCTGTGTGACCATAGCAGACTCCATGCGCTGCACATTGATGCAGTCCTGCAACATGTAACTTTCCTTAATTTTAGGATCTTGACTGATTAAGTCATTTCTGACTCCTGTAGACTCTGTGTACAGAGTTTCACATACCTCAACACTATTCCTGTTTGGTGTTTCTATCTCAGCTTGCTTGCTGGATGTTATCTCTTCATCAGAGATCTTGACAATTTGATTACAAACTGTCAGGCTTTTCGCTTCTGCCCCAAACTTTTTCTGTTTATTTTTCTGTTTAAGGGACTTAAATAACGAATGCATTTTTGCATTAATGGTCAGGCACGCCTTACGAAGACGTGAACCTGATTCTTCTTTACATTTCTGTTTGGCTTCTAGAGCCGCAGTTCTGCGCATTTTTCTAAATGCTACAGAAAACTTTTGCATTTTTAACATTTCAATGCTAAATTTATATATTCTTTGTTTTTAGTACTGAAGGTATCCTCTCCTTAAGATTGACCGGTGTCTTAAGGTTAAACTCTAATACCTGGTACATTTATACATTTATTTGGAAATACTCTTTTCCACTGTGCACATTTTCTATTCTAGGCCTTTAAATTCTTTATTCTCATTTGTAACCTATTCCACTGTGATCTTGTATTTTGCCAGCAGGCTTATAGCCTTTGGTGCTGCTTCCTAATAGATATTATGTTAGTTAAAATAACGTATATTGCACTAACACATTTATCCTAGGTTATACAGAATACAAAATTGACATTACACAATGGTAATAAATTTTCATAGATACATCCCCACCGTGATTCTGCAGATTTGGTAGCCAGCTTATAGCATTTGCTACTCCTCATAAATATTATAAATCAGATAATCAGATTCAGTAATAACAAGTCCAATTCGTGGTCGCCAATATTGCTTTATGGAATCATATTTATGAATATTAATATTTAATATATCATATATGGTATTTAATATATGGATATATTTCAATTAATATGCATTTATCATATATATCTGCAAATATATTATGTCAGGCTTACAAACTAATTGGCTGATACATATATGCAGTCCTTATACATATGACTTATGAAGTTATTAAGTTAAGATTCCTTAAAGAGAGTTCAAGCTTGAATATTACCGCTCTTTTTATATGATTCTTTATTTACAGGCAGATCAAATCGTACAGAATAAGATATACACAGTAGTGATATATATACTAATTATAATTATATATGCTTCCTTCGTTACATAACATAAAACAACATGACATAAGTTTCACAAACAGTTTCAATTGCTAACATAAAATGTATACTTGCAAGTTAAAGATTGCCATCCCAAGAATCATTCCTTCTGCATGTTCTCCATGACTTCTCCTCCTGACTGACTTCCTTCCTTCTCCTTCTTCTTCTCCCTCTCCCTCTTCCTTCTAACTCCTAACTACAAGTCTGGTCCTTTTATCTCATATTTTACCAATTCAAACTATCATATTCTCATAGTTTCCAATGGAATAGGTAATTATAGGTTTGTCAGATTCCAAGGTGTAATAAAACAAACATTGAACTGGGCTGTCGTGTCCTGTTCACGGAGGCATGGTGTCATAAAAGTGTGGTGTCCACACTGCCTTAAGCAAGTATAGTATTGTAAAATCTGGAATGTCTTTTCATCCAAAGTTCTGTTGTATTGACAAGTTTTCCTGGGGTCGGTTACAC
Organism: Pseudophryne corroboree; assembly: GCF_028390025.1. Taxonomy (NCBI): domain Eukaryota; kingdom Metazoa; phylum Chordata; class Amphibia; order Anura; family Myobatrachidae; genus Pseudophryne; species Pseudophryne corroboree. The sequence continues at coordinate 894,095,967 of NC_086445.1, read as the reverse complement.
AATGTTTTATCAATGGATGTGATCTCTTTTCATAGTAGTTAATTTATACTCCCTAGCTTTTAACCTTCACTGGACAATAGACAAACCAGTAGATTCTGATCTACTGTAAGCACACCTGTGAATTCCAATGACCAACAGAGCTCTGTCACATACCTATTATCATTTATGGCCTAATACCTTTTCTCTACAATGACTCTTGATCTTACTGTAACCTCTCTGGCCTTATTTATGACTAGAGCAGAATAAACCTGTTCCCTACACTATTTTTTACCATCTTGCTGTAAGACACAAATATACAGTATATCTATATAAACACATACACAAACCTAATCTCTTAAATCAGCTAAACATTACCTCATACATTCAAACTTATTTCATATCTATTCCTTACTATATATATCCAGTATACTGTCCACTATGGTAACATCGCCTATTTATAATGAATTATATTTTGATTCAGACAATATCCATTGCCCTAATATTATACTAAGTGCAGACAATTACCTATAAGGCAACACTAATCAGCTGATTGCACGTAATTTCTTATGTTCGCAATAATTGTGTTATACATATTATTGGTATAAGGCAAGCCCATCTGTAGATGGTATGTGGCTCATATGAATTTTTCCACATAAATTGTCCCTAACAGATTGATGTATTTATATATCTTTCTTTGTGGCCGCCGAGTCACATGCTGAATAGCCAGATGACTGCATGCAAACTCTTATGTCTGTAACATTTACGTTACATATGCTCCTTATCCTCAACATATAGTAGCCACACGGCATATATTTGGAGTGACCAAAGAGGGGAGCCTAATAATTGCGGTCATACCTCACTGGAGATGCCCAATCTCTTCTGAACTTGGAAGCTAAGCAGTGAAAGGCCGGGTTAGTACTAGGATGGGAGACCACCTCTGAACACCCTGGTACTGCAATAAATTGGCTATCGGATACAGTGGCACTCAATTTTATGCTATCCGGCACTTGGATTCATGTTCTAATGATTTAATTCTCTGCGCCTATATTGATCTGAAATGGATATTAGCAGAATAAATTATGGTCATATATTACATAAGAGACAATATGCAAGAGTGTGGTGACAAAAGCACCACAGATTTCAATTTCCGGCAATTTGCAGACTGTGATATTTGAGATCACGAATAACATACAATTTATCTATATTTTTGCTAAGCTAATTTGTTCACATATGGTCACTCATAGAATTTAATTTTAATACCTAATTAAATTGTACTTATCAGTATTATATAAATTATACTGTTTCCTCTGAATTAGAGTGCTCTCACAAAAGAGTCTTTTTTCCAATATTTCTCTTCTTGGTTCCTTCTAAATAATAAAAGTGGTCAGAAAAAGGTTAAAAATCCCATAATATATAAATACATAGACATAATAGAACTTGTAGGAGACAGAACTGCACTTTGTAAACACACATTCTTCCCACCTCATCATAAGGATCCTGTCTCTTCTTCCTGGCAGCTACTCTCTGGTCCTGTATACTGACTGAGGGCTCAAATCCACACACACAACAAACTTGGCAGAATAAGTTGCTACCACTGGGCATGTGCAGCAGCTCCAATCTGTCCCTTAAACTGCATGTTGTGGTAGCAGCTCTAGTAATCGTATTATACAGTACAATTGCTATTGTGGTCATAATGTGAGCTGCTGGTCAAGAGGAGGGGGGTTTCTGGGCAACTGGGAACTCCCCCTGCATTTGCTTATGCGTTGACTGGGATAGGGAAGAGAGGCTTCCACACATAGGATAGAAGGTAAAATAGACTAACACAGAGAGAATAAACTTATAGATAGTGGACAGCGACACATACTCACTGTGATTGACTTCCAGCCTTGTCATGTACAGGGCAGAGGCTTTCAGGTGTGGCAACCCAGTGAAGGAGCAGTAGAGGCAGAGTTAAGGGGTAGGCAGCAAATTATGTGGCACTGACTAAGCCCCGACACTACAGATGAAAAGATGTTACATGCTGGCACAGAAAATAGCAAAGCCATACCAGTGCCTTGTTTATGTAACCTTATTTTAATGAAACGCAAAAAAAAGAAGATAAAAAAAGGGTCACAGCAACTGCAGCACTCGCTTGTTCACCCTGTACCTCAAACATGGGTTGTCACTGGACATGGGTTGGACATGGGTTGTCACTGAATGGCAGTGGTGTCCATTGGGGACTTCACTAATTGCCAGAACAACACTTTTTCAGATGGGTCTCCTCCATAGTTTGTAAAGGGCTGGGTGTGTGCCGCTTGACTATAAAGGCTGAGGAGGTCATCTATTGTAGGCTGCCCAGAATAAATGCACCAGTCTTGTATATCATCTAATAAGTAGAGATGAGCGGGTTCGGTTCGTCGAGATCCGACCCCCCCCCCCGAACTTCACGTGGTTTATACGGGTCCGAGGCAGCCTCGGTTCTTCCCGCCTAACACGCAAAACCTGAACGGGGGAAAACGTCATCATCCCGCTGTCGGATTCTCGCGAGATTTGGATTCCATATAAAGAGCCGCGCATCGCCGCCATTTTCACTTGTGCACTGTCGATTGAGCGGAGAGGACGTGGCTACGTTCTCTGCCTGAAAAGCTCAATATCTGTGCTCATTGTGCTGCATTGTGGGGACCAGTATATAGTAGTACAGTGCTGCATTGTGGTGACCACCAGTATATAGTAGTACAGTACAGTAGGCCATAGCGTTATCTTGTAGCTCCATGTCAGACTCAGTTCTATTCTCCGGATCAGTGCTCAATATCTGTGCTGCATTGTGGGGACCAGTATACAGTAGTAAAGTGCTGCATTGTGGTGACCACCAGTATATAGTAGTACAGTAAAGTAGGCCATAGCGTTATCTTGCAGCTCCGTGTCAGACTCAGTTCTATTCTCCGGATCAGTGCTCAATATCTGTGCTGCATTGTGGGGACCAGTATATAGTAGTACAGTGCTGAATTGTGGTGACCACCAGTATATAGTAGTACAGTACAGTTGTCCATTGCTGTATCTTGCAGCTCCGTGTCAGACTCAGTTCTCTTCTTTGGATCAGTGCTCAATATCTGTGCTGCATTGTGGGGACCAGTATATAGTAGTACAGTGCTGCATTGTGGTGACCACCAGTATATAGTAGTACAGTACAGTAGTCCATTGCTGTATCTTGCAGCTCCGTGTCAGACTCAGTTCTATTCTCCGGATCAGTGCTCTATATCTGTGCGGCATTGTGACGACCAGTATATAGTAGTACAGTGCTACATTGTGGTGACCACCAGTATATAGTAGTACAGTACAGTAGGCCATAGCGTTATCTTGCAGCTCCGTGTCAGACTCAGTGCCGCATTGCGGGGACCAGTATACTACAGTACAATAGTCCAGTGCTGGTCTCGCTGCTCAGTGTCAGTTCTCCGTAGTATCATCAGTGATCAGTATAATCAGTTCTCAGTATAATCAGTGCGCTGTTAGACGTGCGCCCGTTTTCCGCCATTAGTGCATTGGGATTTAGACAATTGATGAAGTTGTTGTGTCCCCGGTACAAAATCCCATCTAGATTCCACTTCACTAGGCAGGCGATAGCGAGATTTTACTAATTAATATCAGTGATTTATAATTATTAATTACAGTGATCTTGCCAAATAATTCCAGTGATTTTGTCATTTTCTTCCAGTGATTTGGACCAATAATACCATTGATTAGAACGAATAATTCCTGTGACTTTGTCATTTTCTTCCAGTGATTTGGACCAATAATACCATTGATTAGAACGAATAATTCCTGTGATTTTGTCATTTTCTTCCAGTGATTTGGACCAATAATACCACTGATTAGAACAAATAATTCCTGTGATATTGAGGTGTTTGTGTCGCTTAGCTTAGCCATCCAGCGACCACAGTGCACCTCTTTTCTCTTTTCTTTGCATCATGTGCTGTTTGGGGACTATTTTTTTAAGTACCATTCTGTCTGACACTTCCGTATATGTCCAGTGGTACTGCCATTTGATATATTTCCCGACATTACTGCCATTTAATTCCAGTGATTTTGTCATTTTCTTCCAGTGATTTGGACCAATAATACCATTGATTAGAACGAATAATTCTTGTGATTTTGTCATTTTCTTCCAGTGATTTGGACCAATAATACCATTGATTAGAACAAATAATTCCTGTGATATTGAGGTGTTTGTGTCGCTTAGCTTAGCCATCCAGCGACCACAGTGCACCTCTTTTTCTCTTTTCTTTGCATCATGTGCTGTTTGGGGCCAATTTAAGTGCCATCCTGTCTGACACTGCAGTGCCACTCCTAGATGGGCCAGGTGTTTGTGCCGGCCACTTGGGTCTCTTAGCTTAGTCATCCAGTGACCTCGGTGCAAATTTTAGGACTAAAAATAATATTGTGAGGTGTTCAGAATAGACTAGAAATGAGTGGAAATTATGGTTATTGAGGTTAATAATACTATGGGATTAAAATTAGCCCCAAATTCTATGATTTAAGATGTTTTTGAAGGGTTTTTGTAAAAAAACACCCGAATCCGACAAAAATTTTTAAGGGTGGTTTTGCCAAAACGCGTCCGAATCCAAAACAAGGCCGCGGAACCGAATCCAAAACCAAAACACAAAACCCGAAAAATTTGTGGTGCACATCACTACTAATAAGGCAAAACACACTTAGGGGGTAATTCCAAGTTGATCGCAGCAGGAAATTTTTTAGCAATTGGGCAAAACCATGTGCACTGCAGGGGAGGCAGATATAACATGTGCAGAGAGAGTTAGATTTGGGTGTGGTGTGTTCAATCTGCAATCTAATTTGCAGTGTAAAAATAAAGCAGCCAGTATTGACCCTGCACAGAAATAAAATAACCCACCCAAATCTAACTCTCTCTGCATATGTTATATCTGCCACACCTGCAGTGCACATGGGGGGTAATTCCAAGTTGATCGCAGCAGGATTTTTGTTAGCAATTGGGTAAAACCATGTGCACTGCAGGGGGGCAGATATAACATGTGCAGAGAGAGTTAGATTTGGGTGGGGTGTGTTCAATCTGCAATCTAATTTGCAGTGTAAAAATAAAGCAGCCAGTATTTACCCTGCACAGAAACAAAATAACCCACCCAAATCTAACTCTTTCTGCACATGTTATATCTGCCTCCACTGCAGTGCACATGGTTTTGCCCAATTGCTATCAAATGTCTTGCTGCGATCAACTTGGAATTACCCCCATGGTTTTGCCCAATTGCTAACTTTCTTGCTGCTGCGATCAACTCAGAATTACCCCCTTAGTGTCTTATATAAATGGCTTGCTTTTTGGAAGCTGTTTTTCCAAGATCATTTCTTTAAAAATAATCTTAAAAAACCAGCGCTGGTGCAACAGATGGGATCGTAAGAATCTTAAATTCCTAAAAAAAAACCCCACCTAAAAAACTCTTTTGATTTTCTTCCTGAACACATTGTTTATTTCTCTGTCTGTTTTTTATTGCACAAAGTCACTTTGCTTCTTTGCTTCCACTGACAGATTGATGCTGCTTCAAGCTCAATTCTTCGGGAGAGATTTATTGCTCCTGGAAGACTGCCATAGAACAAGGAAATTATTTTTCTTTTTTTGTTTCATCCCTCCCTTAATGGACAACATACAGGTAGTAGGACCAATGTTCTTCTCTTTAATGGTTGCTACAAAACAATAATATAGTGCTTTAAATAGAGAGCTTTCTTCAGGACCATAACTGCTTCTTTTGGTTCATCTGTAATTGTGATGTCAAGTACTTTATGTCTTGTTTTCCTATTGACTATTAGCCTTCTGAAATGGATTATGTCACCTTGTGGCCAAGAAATATGATGCATTTTGTTTGTAAAACACTAAGTAATTAACTTGGCTATGAGAGCTAATTTGCAGTTAGCAGTGATTGAACTACAATTTATAGAATGTAAGAAGTCCCCTATAATGGTTGCAGGGCAATGTATGAGTAGGCATATAGAATACTTCCTTACCATCCCTGCCATTGTATTTCTAGTAGCCATGGCAGAAGGAAGAACAGGGGGCTGGTTTATGTCATCCTGAATGGCAGCACAGCAAGAGCAGCCTAAATCAGCAGAAGGTGGGTGGGCAGTACAACATCTCTGCACCCTGTACCCGCTTTTGCCATCTGTTACCCTGTGCCCTTCATGCTATGTATTACCTTATGCCATCTCTTACCCCACTGTGCCCATTACTGTACTGCTTGCAGAGGGCATGGGTTATATATAGGGTGGTATTTGGAGTAATTTAGGGTGGTATTTAGAGTGGCTCTCCAGCCGTTGACCTCACCACACGTCACTGGTGGGCAGTATAATGTCTCTGGTTTAGAGAGACTGAGCAGCACTAAAGAGAATTGGTAGAGATACTGGCTATATGTCAGCAATCGGACCCTACTAAGTACAGAAAATGGAAGGGGTTTCATGAAAAAGGAGGTTTTTAAATAATATAGTAAAGTGAAAACCTTCATTACACTTTCTTCATTATATTATTATTATTATTATTATTATTATTATTATAATCATCATCGCCATTGTCATCTTCTAACTATAGTTCTGTAGTACAGGGAAATACAATGGTATTCAAAACCAGGTTGGTTTTACCTTGTAAATGATAGCTGCTTTAAGAAAATGGGCAGACTATTACAGCACAAAATCTGCATTCCCACAATAAACATCAAATGCTATTTGAATACAATCTTTACTGTGAGTTGCAACCTCAGATGACTTGCAGTAATGCAGAGTCCATAAGAAAGGAAAGAGATAAAGCAGTTTAGGATATTATGGTGCACACGCATGGCCAGACTGCCCATCTGGCACTTCTGGTACATGTCAGAAGGGCCGATGGGCTGGTGGGCCGATCCAGTCACACTGAGAGCCAGGAAGGCTGCTTGCAGCGCAGCTTCTGACTCTCTGCTTGTCTCTCCCCCCGTTGCCCGAAGTGCTATTTGCTATCAAATATGGGGGGCGTGCCACGAGTCCATGCCCCCCTGACTCACGGCATGCCCCAGTGAATAGTGTCTGTGCACCCACTTTCACGGAGCGCGTGCCCCTTTCACGTGTGCGTGCATACCAGGGCCGCTTTCTGGCCCCAGTCCGTCCCTGTGCACATGTGAGCATATTCATGAACATTCATTATCTTTATCAGAATGCATTTAAATTATATTAATCTACTCTGCAAATTATAATGTTAAAACCAGTGAAATAATAAAAATGTATTACATGACTCAAGGAAAAAGAAACTGATTAAATTTACTCTAATCAAGTGTTTACAACTACAGTAAATAATATTTACATTTTATTTACAGGATTATATGCAACCAGAATCATTTTAATTATATTTCTTGTTCTCTGAATCATGTAACTTTAATTTTTATTCCTGTTACTAATAAGTATGAATTTTAATAAAATACAGTATGTGCACTACAACATACTGTAATTCATTTTTGTTAAGTATTGTTAGCTATGAAGTCAGCAGACAGAAAAAGTAATAGTATCAAATGAGTATCTGATGTTAATTTTGTTATACTGAGGGCATAGGGGGTCATTCCGAGTTGTTCGCTCGCAAGCTGCTTTTAGCAGCTTTGCACACGCTAAGCCGCCGCCTACTGGGAGTGAATCTTAGCTTATCAAAATTGCGTACGAAAGATTAGCAGAATTGCGAATAGACACTTCTTAGCAGTTTCTGAGTAGCTCCACACTTACTCGGCATCTGTGATCAGTTCAGTCAGTTTCGTTCCAGGTTTGACGTCACAAACACACCCAGCGTTCGCCCAGACACTCCCCCGTTTCTCCAGCCACTCCCGCGTTTTTCCCAGAAACGGTAGCGTTTTTTCGCACACACCCATAAAACGTCCAGTTTCCGCCCAGAAACACCCACTTCCTGTCAATCACATTACGATCACCAGAACGAAGAAAAAACCTCGTAATGCCGTTAGTAAAATACCTAACTGCATAGCAAATTTACTTGGCGCAGTCGCACTGCGGACATTGCGCATGCGCATTAGCGACTAATCGCTCCGTTGCGAGAAAAAAATAACAAGCGAACAACTCGGAATGACCCCCATAATTCAGACCAATAAAATGAGATAATTACCGCGCTTATGTTTGTGTTTAGCAGCTCCCTATAATAAAAATAACAATAAACACTAAAAAGGGGAGCGCTTGATTAAATTTGCATAATGAATTGAACGCACATACCTGTAAAAGAAATTTGGTTAATAATAAAATGTTTAAGCTCTTTTTTGAAGAAGTGGTGGAACAGAGATAATTGATATTGTTTGTGAATCAATTATAATTTGCCGGACAGTTCTTTCCCACGGATAGCACTATCCCTGCTGTCCCTAATACCTTTTGCGGCTTGTTGTTTGTAGCCTCGGCGTGCGTCAGCGAGCACCACGGGTATCGCTTGTCCCGTCTCTCCCGTTGTGACGGCTACTCCGGCTCCGTAATGCTCTTGCGGCGTGCCCGTTTAGAAGCGTCTCAGCATGTCAGTGTTAGCGTTCACTGATCCAATATTCTCCGTTTCTGCACCATCAAAGTTTCCAACGCGTTTCGGGTTATAGAACCCTTTAACTAGGATATTATCTTTGTATTTTAACTTCCTATATATACTTAAAAAACTTTATTGAATTTAATTAAAAACAGGAAATGTTCCAAAAGGAAGTTATATATATAAAGCGGTAACCATGTGCCCCTATGTTATCAATAGGGTAAAAATGGTTTCTACCTTAATTTTTTTGGTATGGCGTTCAATTAATAAATTTTGTTAATGATATGATGAATTAATTGTCTAATAGGAAAGCATTTATGTCTATTTCCACATTTAATCCTTCTGGTTGTAAAGTCCTCATGTGATATATCCACTTGGTTTCTCTCTTTCTTAATTCGAGGCTTATGTCTCCTCCTCTCCAGTTTTTGAATATTTTTTGTATTCCTATAAATTTTAGACTTGAAGGATTACTATTATGACAGTCTTTATAGTGTTTAGAGACACTATGTGTTTCCAGTCCTTTGTTTATATTATATATGTGTTCAGAAATTCGTATACGAAGTTTTCTCTTGGTTTGTCCAATGTATTGAAATCCACATGGACAGTGAAGGAGGTAAATGACTCCTTCTGAATCACATGTTATTCTTTCTTTGATATTATATGTCCTTTTGGTTATATTGGACATAAATTCAGAAATGGGTTTTGTAGATTTGTTGCCAAGAAGAACTAGAGACATTGCTCCAAGAAGGATTGGAAACCCGAAAACCCGAAACGCGTTGGAAACTTTGATGGTGCAGAAACAGAGAATATTGGATCAATGAACGCTAACACTGACATGCTGAGACGCTTCTAAACAGGCACGCCGCAAGAGCATTACGGAGCCGGAGTAGCCGTCACAACGGGAGAGACGGGACAAGCGATACCCGTGGTGCACGCTGACGCACGCCGAGGCTACAAACAACAAGCCGCAAAAGGTATTAGGGACAGCAGGGATAGTGCTACCCGTGGGAAAGAACTGTCCGGCAAATTATAATTGATTCACAAACAATATCAATTATCTCTGTTCCACCACTTCTTCAAAAAAGAGCTTAAACATTTTATTATTAACCAAATTTCTTTTACAGGTATGTGCGTTCAATTCATTATGCAAATTTAATCAAGCGCTCCCCTTTTTAGTGTTTATCATAATTCAGACCAGATCGCAGCAGCAAATTTGTTCTCTAATGGGCAAAACCAGGGTGGTCATTCCGAGTTGATCACAGCCAGCAACTTTTTGCTGCTGCTGCGATCAACTAGTCCACGCCTATGGGGGAGTGTATTTTAGCTTAGCAGGACTGCGATCACTTGTGCAGCCCTGCTTAGCTAAAAAAATTGAAAGTAAAACAAGACTAGCCCTGGACATACTTACCCTGTGCGACGATCTCAGCGATGCTGGGGCTGGCTTTGATGTCAGACATCGGCCCTCTGTTCTCCTAGACACGTCTGCGTTTTCTTTACCACTCCCCGAAAACGGCAGGCAACGGTCTTTCTGTCAATCTTCTTGCGGTCGCCTCTGCGACCGCTTTCTTCGTTGTCCGCAACGTAACCTAACGACCCCTGTCGCCAGGCAACGACACACATTCGCAATGCGGCCACCACGCATGCGCTTTACAGACCCGTTTGTACCGCAGCGACAAGCCGCTGCGTGCGAACGGGTCGGAATGACCCCCCCATGTACACTGCAGGTGGGGTAGATATAACATGTGCTGAGAGAGTTAGATTTGGGTGGGGTGTGTTCAAACTTAAATCTAAATTGCAGTCTAAAAATAAAGCAGCCAGTATTTACCCTGCACAGAAACAATATAACCCACCCAAATGTAACTGTCTCTGCACATGTAATATCTGCCCCCCCGCCGCCTGCAGTGCACATGGTTTTGCCCATTAGAGAACAAATTTGTTGCTGTGATCGGGTCTGAATTAGGCCCTGAGTCTCCCACATTTTCTATGTATGTTTTCTGGTGCTTCCTTTCTGGGCCATCGCTGTAACCTGTTGATTCCCACGCCATAAGGTCTGACGAAATGCAGTGGAAAGTGCAGGTACTGTAAAAGCGCCCAGCTAATTGAGTTCCCCCAAAATATCTAAGAGGGATTAATTAATGATACAGTCCATGTCAATTATTTTGTCAAACACAGACAACAAAATGATATTGGTCATACAATATGTACTGTAAATATGATCCAATGCATACAAATTCACGCACAAAATACATTGGCAATTGTTTATTACACTTACACCCTTCTCTGTGTGGCCAGTAAAAAGGACACCTACAGTACACCAACTTACTAATTAGAGATGTACGTGGACCCCCGTGTTTTAGCTTTGGTTCTAATTCATCATCATGTTTTGGTTTGGGCAAAATTACCCTCAAGTGTTTTGGTTCGGATTCCATTTTTGATTTGGTAAAAAAACCCGAAAATTATTGAGCACAAAAATCAATAAAAACAGCTAAAATCATGTAATTTTTGCAATCCAAAACCTGAAGTCTGAATCTAAAGTCTGAACTACGAATTGCAGGAAGAGCCGAATTGGGACTCGGTTCAGACCTGCTCGGGGGATATGGACAGGGTTTTGATTGGGTTCAGATCCACAAAATTCAGGTGTATTCAGATTTCTGGAGAACTGAACTGCACATCTCTATTACTAATACACAGTCGAGTCACATTATTATGACCACCTCCTACATTTGATGTCAGCAGCACATAGACCATGAAGTACGTCACATGTTGTGCGCTGGCTTGGTAGGTATATAAGGTGTGCGATAGGCCCTCTGCACACATATCACTCGTTGCTGTCATGGGGAAAAGGGGCGATTTATCCGAGTTGCAAAAAGGGATGATCGGGCTTTCGGGCCAAGGGTGGCAGTATTTCTGAAACAGCGCAGTTTGTGAACTGTTCGCATACTGCTGTGGTGAAGGTTTAACATGATGGGATATATGGCACCATGCCAAATAACGAACATGGAAACTGTGGAGCACCACATGCCATTGATGTGAGTGGTAAATGTCGGCTATGAAGGTGCATGAGGGCCGACCGACACCAGGAGCGGTTCTAGGCACGGGCAAGCAGGGCGGTCTCCCAGGGCGCTGTGGTGCGTGGTCGCTGTCATCCTGCAGGCGACTGCCACCCACCCTCACCCTGCATCCTGCACCCTGCTCCCCGGTTGCAGTAAGTACCGGGGCTGTGTGAGTACCAGCTGCAGCTGGCTCCATCATCAGATACTAGAGGTCATAATTTACCTCTAGTGTCTGTGCGGCGCTGCTATGGGAGAGACGTCATGACGTCTCTCCCATAGAGAGGAGTGGGCGGAGCAGCAGCAGCAGCAGAGACAGCGCAGCAGCGGCGGCAGCGGCCGGGAAGCAGGAGCGGGGCTCGTGAGTATTATTATTATTATTATTTTGTGTTTGTTAGCGGTGCTACCAGGGGGCACAACTACAGGTGGCACGAACCAGGGGGAACTGCTACAGGGAGCACTACTACTGGTGTCACAACTACTGGGGGCACAAACCAGGGTGCACAGACACAGGGGGCACAAACCAGGGGGCAGCGATGAGCGGTCACTGTCATTCTGCAGGCGACCGCCACCCACCCTAACCCCGAAACCTGCACCCCGCTCCCCGTTTGCAGTAAGCACCGTGGGCTGTATGGGCTCCCGCTGCAGCTGGCTCCATCATCAGACACTAGAGGTCATAATTGACCTCTAGTGTCTGTGCGGCACTGCTATGGGAGAGACGTCATGACGTCTCTCCCATAGAGAGGAGTGGGCGGAGCAGCAGCAGCAGAGACAGAGCAGCAGTGGCGGCAGCGGCCGGGAAACAGGAGCGGGGCTGGTGAGTATTATTATTATTATTATTATTTTTTTGTGTTTGTTAGCAGTGCTACCAGGGGGCACAACTACAGGGGGCACAAACCAAGGGGAACAGCTACAGGGGGCACAAACCAGTGTGCACAGCTACAGGGGGCACAAACCAGGGGTCACAGCCACAGGGGGCACAACTACTGGGGACAAATCTACAGGGGGCACATCTACAGGGGGCACAAACCAGAGGGCACAACTACTCCGGGCACAACTACAGGAGGCAAAGGTACAGAGGGCACAGACCAGGGGGCACAGCTACAGGGTGCACAACTACTGGGGCAAATCTACAGGGGGCACAAATGAGAGGACACAACTACTGGGGGCAAATCTACAGGGACACAACTACAGGGGCCACAACTACTGGGGGCACAGCTACAGGAAGCATAACTACTAAGGCTATAACAACAGGGGGCATAACTGTGGCCACGCCCCTTCCCTATGAAGCCACGCTCCTAATTTTTTACATATGCCTTCGGCGCTCACTATGTTTGACCTTGTAGGGGGCAGCACCAAAGGAAACTTTCACCCTGGGCTCCACAAGGTCTAGAACTGGCCCTGACCGACACCCTACAGTGGAGCAGATCACAAACAAAATGAACCTGTGCCAACCTACCAGCACCTTATTGAGTCACTCCCAGCCCGTCTAGCGAAAAAACGGCCAGTGAAAAAATAAAATACTGCAGGAGCAGAATGTCAGGCAAAGTGGCTATAGTTTCAGGCAGCTGCAGAAGACTGATTATCTACCTTATACTAATTAGTGATGAGCGGATTCGGTTTTACTCGGTTTTACTCGGTTTTACTCGGTTCTCAAAACGGCATCTTATTGGCTCACGGATGTCACGTGTTTTGGATAGCCAATAAGATGCCGTTTTGAGAACCGAGTAAAACCGAGTAAAACCGAGTAAAACCGAACCTCGCTCATCACTAATGCCATTATCTGTTCACCTTGATTTTATTCAAGTCACCGCAACTGCCATCATTAGTATGTACACTTATACCAGCCCCATGCAAGGTGCTAGAAATTCATCAGAAACAGGCTTCAATTACCCTTTCATATGACCCAGAATGGCATGGAGCTTTAGATTTATACCGATAACACTTCTACTGTATGACACGCCCACAAGTCAGGGTGGTTCCATGGAATTGCTTTGCCACCGCACAGTTCCCGTCCCAAAATGACATATTTTACAAAAAGACAGATCCCGCCAAGCGCTCCGATTTAGAATCAGACGGACATACTCAAAGATGGGTATACTCACATGTGAGCATGTGCTGTATGCAGAACCATCTTAACAGCATTGTAGGCCCTGGGCAAAGCAATACACTTGGGCCCCTATTTATTAACCCATTCATTGGAATAAATAAAAAAAATCATTTACCCCTCCTGTGAATTGCTTTCAGCACTGATTGGTGGATAGCTCCAGCAATCCTCAGGTTTTGCCTCCATTTGGTTTCCGGGCAGGCAGGGAGATCCGAGCAGTGGCTTTGATCACCCTGGATCCCTTATGTTTGGGTGGGTACAGTTCTCATCTCTAGTTTCAATAAGTATAAACATTTCTATACACAAAGTGGAAAGCTGCTCAATCAGATTGTAATGTCACTCAGGTGCTAAAAGGGGAGGGGTAATTCTGTGTAGGAAAAAAAACTGTGTTCCCTAATGCACACCGAGTGAATAATATTTCTACATAATAATAGTCAGATAATACTAAGATCTCCGTATTATCTGACTATTATTATGTAGAAATATTATTCACTCGGTGTGCATTAGGGAACACAGTTTTTTTTCCTATAAACATTTCTATCCAGCTAAATACTACTGATCACAGTCATCATTGTATTGGAAGTCACTGATGCGCCTCCATCTGTTAACTACAAATGGGCAATGGCAATCATAAGTACATTGCATGACGTGTATGTGACACTGAGGTTTTTTTTCAAACATTCTCTACAAGTCCCCAAAAAATTATTTACTCATAAAGGCTCCAATGTAATCTGTAGGTAGATACAACAATACTCAAGGCAACTGACTACATGCTTTATTATAGAGTTGGCTTCTAATATCCATAATCATTTACAGTCAACAGGGTTATTCCTTATAACATACTACAGATATTTAAGGGAAATTTATCACAATCTGCATTTTTAATGCAACCTGATGGATGTATTATCCATAAGGCTGACTACTGGCCCATCAATTTTTTGCTGCGCCGTTGCAAGTTGCACTCATAGTCAGCTGATATTTATAACATACATCTCTTCACTCATCTCAAAATATCTCCCTACCCGACCTCTCCGCTCTGCACAAGATCTACGTCTCTCATCCACACGCATTACTTGTTCACACTCAAAATTACAGGACTTTATCCGGGCTTCACCCACTCTGTGGAATGCCCTCCCACGCACAGTAAGACTCGCCTCTAGTCTCCAAACCTTTAAATGTTCCCTGAAAACTCACCTCTTCAGACAAGCCTATCAAATTCCAGACCCACCGACATAACCTTCAGTGCTTCCCTATCTAATTACATCCTCTGTAGAATATTCATAACATCACATATCTTGTCTTTCTTTAGTCTCACACCCTCCTGACACTTGGATAACTTTGTGGGGTATCATCATACAACCCATTAAGAACCTAGCAATCTGGTGGACCATTATGCAATAGGTAGCATCTCTCCTTGTGTATCTATGCCTATTTCCCTATAGATTGTAAGCTTGCGAGAAGGGCCTTCCTACCTCTGTCTGTCTGTTTTTACCCAGTTTTGTTCTATTACTGTTGTTCTAATTGTAAAGCGCAACGGAATATGCTGCGCTATATAAGAAACTGTTAATAAATAAATAAATAATATTTGTTTTGAGACAATGGGGGGAGAGGAGAGACAGCAGACCAGAGCTATTTTTCATCCAGAATACACTGGAACGCCATACCTGAAGGTGTTCTGAAAAATTAAGTCACCTGGAATGGCGTTCCGGAACGTCCTGGCTGACGGGTGCCAGCAAAGTTTTGGAGGGCGGGTGTGGATGTGAATAAGCATACCAGCAGTCCCCGCAGCCCCCACAGCACCCGCAGTGGATTGAGAGTGCGGGGCGCTTCGAGGGGCGCTTCTGCCTTTAGAAGGTTAAAGAACCCTCTAAAAATGGCTGTGCATCAAGGAGGAGTCAGATGCTAGTGGTCAAAAGGGTTTTTTAAACTGTTACTGGCGGAAGAGCCCCTGTGGGGGCTGTGGGGGCTATTGGTATGCTTACTCATGCCCGTGCCTGCCCTCACCCCTGGCAATGAGCAGAAGACCCCTGACAATGATGATGAGATCACTCGGAATGAGCAGGAAACCCCTGGCAATGAGCATGGAACCCAGAGCATAAAATCCCTGGTTATGAGCATGAGACCCCTGGCAACGAGCAGGAAACCCATGGCAATGAGCATGGATCCCAGAGCATGAAACCCTCAGCAACAAGCATGAGAACTCCCTGACAATGAGCAGGTCATTTAAAAGTAATTAGAAATCTTACTGCGGAGCATCAGTTGTAAGGGGCATAGGGCCTAATTCAGACCTGATCGTAAATGTGCTAAATTAAGCACATCTACGATCAGCTTCGCTGACATGCAGGGGGGCGCCCAGCTCAGGGATAGCCCACCCCGCATGTCAGGCCCTTACCCACCCTCCCACCGCACAAGTACAAAAGCATCGCACAGCGGCGATGCTTTTGTACTTTAGGAGTAGCTCCCTATGAGCACAGCTCCTGCGCGCTGGCAGGGAGCTACTTGTTGCTGTGAGGGTCGCATCGGCTGCATGTGACATCACGCAGCCACCGAAGCCTGCCCAGCGCACGGCCCGGGCACACCTGTGTTGCCCGGACCGTACCCCTAAAATGGCGGCCAAATGCCACTGGCCCACCCCCTATTGCCCAGCTAATGCCTCTGCCTGTCAATCAGGCAGAGGCTATCGGAGGGCTGAGACAGCCGTCGCACACTGCAGCACCGGTGCATGCGCAGTTCAGACCTGATCGGCTGCTGTGCGAAAATGCACAGCACCGATCAGGTCTGAATTAGGGCCATTAATGTGTGTGTGGCATAAAATGTTATCAGGGCAATAAGTATGTGTGGCATAATGTGTAATGGGCATTATGGTGTGTAATGGACATTATGGTGTGTGGCATAATGTGTAATGGGCATTACGGTGTGGCATAATGCGTAATGGGCATTATGGTATGTGGCATAATATGTAATGGACATTATGGTGTGTGGAATATTTTGTAAGGGGCATTACCTTAAGCAGGAAAAATGACAAATAATGTAAGCATGAATCAGGATTTTTTTTTGCCTATGGTGGGCAATGTCGGGCATGCATGTTGCAAAACTGGGGTATAAGGTAGTTTTTTCCTGTAAGGCGATGCCCCTTGCAGCAATGCCACGCCCCTTACAGTGAGGCCTCACTCTAACTAATTTGGTGTCCTTGGCAAGTTTTTGGCTGGTGCCTAGTAGCAGGTACACACTGGGGCCTGGGAGGGAATGGCAACCTACGCACTGGGGCCTTGGGGGAATATGGTGACACACATACTAGGACCGAGGGGGGGGGGGAGGGGGCATGGTGATATACACACTAGGACATGGGGGGAGGTACTATAACACATACTGGGGCATGGTGACCTACACACTGGGTCTGGGAGGGACATGGTGGTATACACAATTGGTGCCATGTTGACATACACATAGGGCCCTGGTGGGATAGGGTGACACACATACTGGAGCCTAGTGAAGATATGGTAACATACATACTGGGAGCTGGGTGCATGGTGACACACAAGGGCCTGGATGGGACAGGACATGGTTACATACACACCGAAGCCTGGGTGGCACAAGATGACACACAGAGACACACACGCACTGCAGCTTGTTGTGGGGGGGGTGTATGGTTACATACACACTAGAGCCTGGGACTGTATGAAGCCTAACACACACACACACACACACACACACACACACACACACACACACACACTCACACACGCATGCACGCACACACACACACACACACACACACACACACACACACACACACACACACACACACTCTCTCTGTAGTCTGTGTGAGGGAGCATGGCTTACAGAGACAGCTATAGTAATATTTTGTAGGACACTGGGGCAGAGCAACATTACTCAGATTCTGATTCAGCAGCACCCAGTGCAGGATCAGCGGGTTCTGAATATGGGCGCTTCCATTTGCTCCCCTCATCATTTTTCTGTTGGCCAGCAGCATTGTGGAGAAATAGAAGGTATGGGCAACAGTGTACTCCATCACTGCTGGAGCCCGCCCTCACTCCCATTCCGCCCACACAATGCCACCACAAGTACAGTGATCACCAGATAGGCTGCACTGCCTCCACTCTCCCAGTGCACCCGCACTGTTTCTGTAAGGCAGATAACCTAACTTAAAAATAAACATGGTAACACTTGTAAGTTTACTTAAGCACCATCTGCGGGAGAAGACAGGCGGGCTCTTTTGGCTTGGGATGCCCATAGGCATGCCAAATGCCCTAGGCATTTGCCTATTCTGCCTATGCCCAGGGCCAGCTCTGGGCCCGGCCATGGGTTATATGGTTCTGCCCAACCCCCAATGCAAAAATTTATATTTTTGTATGCATTTACCAGGACAGAGCTTCCCAGAGGCACTAAGTGGAGCTGGAACAGAGCTCTGCCTGATAGACTTGGCACAGCGAAGGGTTAGAAGCTAAGGGAAAATAACTGCTATCATTTTGCTTCTGGGTACAGACACAGTGGTGGAAATTTACTAAGCTCCCGAATCCATTCGAGTTTTTTTTTTTTATAAGTGTCATCTCGGTAATTTACTAAACTGGAAACTCAGCAGTGTTTGGCCCATTCGTATTGATTTTTCCGGTCGACTACACAAATACGAATGAACAGACCATAGGTCAAACGCGGTTATTAGTTAATACAGCATGGTAATTTACCAAGGATTTGTATTTGTAAACTCGAACGGGAAAGCTTAATTGTAGCCACATATGAACTTGAATCTGAATAAATGGTGCTTTCAAATAGACCTGCTTTGGTCTGGTGTGTTTACATGTGTTTCAACTTACCCATTAATCACACCAGAATTCGGTTCCCTTTAAATGGGGCCTAAGCTCATTATTCACAACCGAAACTCAGATATGGCTTCTGTGCTGTGCTGCAGTTATGTGCTGGGTGCTGTGGGATTCCTAAGACTGTGCCATCAGTCTGGGAGAAACCCAGGGGCAGGAAACTGAACATGGTCAGCAGGTTGTACAAATGCTGTGGAGGCTGCGCAGGCCTCATTTATTTATGGGGCGTTTGAACTTAAACGCATTGGCTGATAACCAGGTCATACAGATGTTTTCCGGCTCAGTAGAAACATCATTTTCCGTCCGTATGACCTTATCAAACAGGATCAAGACACTGAGACAGCACGCTCTCGCTCAGGCCTGCACAAACTCCTGGCTGTGGTGCACAGTCTGGCTTCTGGCAGCTTTCAGGCTGTCTAGCGCAGTTATTGGGATCTCACAACCCACCTTTTCAAAAATTCTAAACCATGTGATGTATACTTTACATACTCAGAGATTTTTTAAATTTTTGTTTTCAGTAATGTTAGCTTACACAGTGTTTCTGTTAGTTATAGTGATCTCACTCCCCACCTTTTTCCAATTTTACACACAGGTGTTGGTGGCTTTGCAACCCCATATAGATGCCTCTATCTGCTTCCCTATCCAGGAGTCTCAGTGGCATGCAGTCAGGGAGCTTTCTATCACCTCGTTGGCATGCCCAGTGTGCTAGGTGCGATAGATTGCACACACGTTCAGCTGAGACCACCTGGGGGCAGGCAGTACATTTATACAAATAGACATCTTGACCAGTCTACTAATGTACAGGTAGTTTGTGATGGAAAACTAAAAATAATAAGTGTTGTTGCTAGTTGCCCTGGCAGCTGTCATGACTCGTTCATCCTCAGTCAGTCATCCCTCTTTAACAAATTTGATGCCAGACAAATGTCAGATGGATGGCTGCTTGGTATGTAACTAGATATGTATTTAAATGTTAGCAGAAACAAATTTTACACTATGTAACCAAGATGTTTCTGAGTTCTAGTGTGAATGGTCAACCATGTTAAGGTCGACATTCATTAGGTCGACCACTGATGGTCAACATAGACATGGTTGACATGGACTAATAGTTGAAACATGAAAATGGTTGACACGGCACAGAACGATACATGAAAAGGTCAACGTGGATTTTATAACTTTTTTGTGTGTCATTTTTTCCGAAACATGACCAGGAACTCCAATTAGTGTACCGTGTTCCCTTGTATGGCTTGCTTCGCTCGCCATGCTGAGGGCAAGGTGCCTGACTCCACTACCACTGCGCTCGGCACAGGTTACTGTTCCCAATTGTAGTGCATGTGGAGGGTAAAGTATGAAAAAGTTACAAATCTAATTTTTTTTAAAAGCCATGTCGACCTTTTCATGTGTCGACCTGTCCTGTGTTGACCATTTTCACGTGTCGACCATTTGTCAATGTCTGCCAGTAGTAGTTGACCTAATGACTGTTGACCTTAACATGGTCAAACATTCAAACAGATACCGGTTTTGCTGTATAGCTACTTTACACACTATACTATATATGTCTTTCAGGTGATGGGGATTTGGCTGTTTCTCTTGGCTTCTGACTCCATTGTCATGCCCTGATTCTCCTGCTGAACACAATTACAATCGTGCACATAAGGCCACTTGGAATGTGATAGAAAGATGTTTTGGTGTGCTGAAATCTAGGGTTCGATGTCTTGATAAGTCTGCTGGCCTTTTGTTGTATAGTCCCTTAAAGGTGACTAGGACTGTGTTCTGCTGCTGTTTTCTTCATAACATGTGTTTGCAACAACATCTGCCACATGTTGATGAAGAGGATGAAGAAAACAGTCAGCAAGTAGAGGAGTTAGAACCATCTGGTGATGCTTGGAGTACAGATGTAGGGAGGAAGGTAAGGCAGGAACTAATAGAACATCATTTTTCGGGTAAGTATATTTGTGTCACTCTGTTTTTTAATTTTTTTTGTTTGTTTTTTAACACATATATATTTCATAAAAAACACTGCATTTGTTAAATACAAGTGCTGCATGTGTAATATATGTTTATTTGTTGACTACATTTACTATTATGTGTGTTGGAAATGGATGAATAATGTAGAGAAGCAACAAATACGCAAAAATGCATTTATTAGTGTGTTTTGTTTTTAAATGCAGCATGATTTTGCTGTCAAACCACATAATAAGAAAACATGGTATTTACTCTGTCCTTTGAATTTATCATTGGTTAGAATCAATGTAATGTTGCAGCAAAACCCCATAATGAGAAAACATTACTTTGTCATAATGAGAAAACAAGGCCTTGTAATAAAGAGTACACATGGCATTGTAGTAAACAGTAAACATGGCCTTGTAATAAAGAGTACACATGGCATTGTAATAAAGAGTAAAAATGGCCTTGTAATAAAGAGTACACATGGCATTGTAAAAAAGAGAAAACATGGCCTTGTCATAAAAAGAATTGTTGTTATTGTAAATTAGAGAAAACATGGCCTTGTCATAATGAGAATAGTTGTTATTGTAATAAAGAAAAATCATAGCCTTGTCATAATGAGAATTGTTTTTGTAAAAAAAAGAAAACATGGTCTTGTCATAATGAGAAGTGTTGTTATTGTAATAAAGAGAAAACATGGCCTTGTCATAATGAGAAGTGTTGTTATTGTAAAAAAGAGAAAACATTGCCTTGTCATACTGAAAAGTGTTGTAATTGTAATAAAGAGAAAACATAGCATTTATTCTGTCCTTGATAGACTTAAACTGAACATGTTTTTGCTTAACCAACAGAATGAACTCCCAGACCACATTTTATTTTATTTTTCCACCTTATGAGGAAGATGCGCCTTTTCCAGCGACGCCTAGTCGTGTACAGATGGAGTGCCTTGGTGGAGAGGTAACTGGGTAAATTAATGGAGTTGGTGTTACTGAGCTGTTGCATGGTTGTTCAGCTTGTTGTGTTGTGAGGTGTTGGTTCAGGTTACTCAGTGTAGCATTGAGGTCTCTTGTTGCTACAGTGTGACTCTCCATAATGTGGCTGATGCTCTGGAGTAACATTTGGTTGCTATCCAAAATGTGGAGGTAATTTTGGTGCTGTCTCTGTTGTTCAGTCATTATTTTCTGGAATGTGTCCATCCTATGTGTGTTGTCTAATCGCATTAATTCTAGTGTGTTAGCAATTCTAGTGACTTGAACATTTTGTATGCTTATATTGTGACTCATTCTGGGTAGAGATGTGCAGCTGCCACTTTTCATGTTTTGTATTTTGGTTTTGGTTCTAATTCCACTTTCGTGTTTTGGTTTTGGCTTGGTTTTGCCAAAACCACCCTTTCGTGTTTTAGTTTTGGATCTGGATGATTTTTGAAAAAAACATAAAAACAGCTAAAATCACAGAATTTGTGGGTAATTTTGCTCCTACGGTATTATTAACCTCAATAACATTCATTTCCACTCTATTCTGAACACCTCACAATATTGTTTTTAGGCCTAAAAGTTGCACCGAGGTGGCTGTATGACCAAGCTAAGCGACACAACTGTGCGGCACAAACACCTGGCCCATCTAGGAGTGGCACTGCAGTGTCAGACAGGATGGCACTTTTCAAAAACTAGGCCCCAAACAGCACCTCATGCAAAGATGTAGAAGAGGTGCAATGAGGTAGCTGTATGACTAAGCCAAGCGACACAAACAATTGGCCCATCTAGGAGTGGCACTGCAGTGGCAGACAGGAGGGCAGATATAAAAAAAAGGCCCCAAACAGCACATGATGCAAAGAAGAAAAAGGTGTACCGAGGTTGTATGATTAAGCTAAGCGACACAACCACCTGGCCCATCTAGTAGTGTCACGCAGTGGCTGAATGTCGAGAGCGGGCCGCAATTGTTCGGTCCACTGACAGCATCTCCTGCACGCCCCTGTCATTTAAATAAAAATCTGCAATTGGTGGACTTATATGGCAGTACCCCAGCACTAATACAGCAGTACCCCTGGACTCATACGGTAGCTTTATGACTAAGCCAAGCAACACAAACAATTCCAACTGGAATTATACGTCCAAATCACTGGAATTAATTGGCAAAATCACTGGAATTAATAGTTATACGTCCAAATCACTGGAATTATACTGCAAAATCACTGTAATTATACATCCAAATCACTGGAATTAATTGGCAAAATCACTGTAATTAATAATTATATGTCCAACTCACTGGAATTAAATGGCAAAATCTCGGTATCGCCTGCCTAGTGAAGTGAAATCTAGATGGGATTTGGTACCGGGGACACAATATCTCCATCAATTTTCAAAATCTTACTGCACTAATGGCGGATACCGGATGCACGTCTAACACCAACATAAAAGTGTCAATGCCTCAGTTATGTGAAGCAGAACCACTAGTCATAAACATAGGCCAGGGCCTCAGCCGTTCCTTGCCACTCTGTGTCGTAAATGGCATATTGGCAAGTTTACGTTTCTCCTCAGACCATTTAATTTCTTTTTTTGGGTCTTTTTACTGAACTTTGGCTTTTTGGATTTTACATGCCCTCTACTATCACAATGGGCATCGGCCTTGGCAGATGATGCTGATGGCATTTCATCGTCTATGTCAGTGATTTTCGACCTTTTTTTACTCGCGGCACACTGAACACTATTTTAAAATTGCCAAGGCACACCATCAGTTCCCCACAAAAAAACAAAAACAAAAAAAACACACACTGGCCCTCACAGTAAAAAAAAAAATCCACACAAACAGTACATTGTTTCTCTAACGTCCTAGAGGATGCTGGGGACTCCGTAAGGACCATGGGGATAGACGGGCTCCGCAGGAGATAGGGCACTTTAAGAAAGCTTTGGATTCTGGGTGTGCACTGGCTCCTCCCTCTATGCCCCTTCTCCAGATCTCAGTTTTTACACTGTGCCCAGAGGGAAATGGGTGCACTGCAGGGAGCTCCCCTGAGTTCTCTGCCTAGTAAGCATTTTTGTTTGGATTTTTTCTGTATTTTTACAGGGAGCACTGCTGGCAGCAGGCTCCCTGCATCGAGGGACTGAGGAGAGAGGGGCAGACCTACTTAAATGATAGGCTCTGCTTCCTCAGCTACTGGATACCATTAGCTCCAGAGGGGGTGAACACAGGTTCGTCCTGGGCGTTCACTCCCAGAGCCGTGCCGCCGTTCTCCTCACAGAGCCAGAAGAAACGAAGTCAGAAGACGTCTCAGGTGGCAGAAGCCTACAGAGCTTCACTGAGGTAACGCACAGCACTGCAGCTGTGCGTCATTGCTCCCATACACCTCACACACTCCAGTCACTGTAAGGGCGCAGGGGGGGCGCCCTGGGCAGCAATATAAACACCTCTCTTATGGCAAAAGATTATATACATGTACAGGTGGGCACTGTACATGTATATAAAAGAGCCCCCGCCATATTTTAGTAAGTTTGAGCGGGACAGAAGCCCGCCGCCGAGGGGGCAGGGCTACTCCCTCAGCACTCACCAGCGCCATTTTCTCTCCACAGCACCGCTGAGAGGAAGCTCCCCTGACTCTCCCCTGCTTGACACACGGTGAAAGAGGATTTTAAAGTAGAGGGGGGGGGGGCACATATTTGACGATTATACATTACACCAGCGCTACTGGGTAAACATTCTGTGTTTTTTCCTGGGTCATATAGCGCTGGGGTGTGTGCTGGCATACTCTCTCTCTGTCTCTCCAAAGGGCCTAAGGGGGAACCTGTCTTCAGATAAGAGATTCCCTGTGTGTGTGGAGTGTGTCGGTACGTGTGTGTCGACATGTCTGCGGTAAAAGTCTCTCCTAAGGAAGAGATGGAGCAAATGTGTGTGTGAGTGTGGTGTCTCCGTCGACAACGCCGACACCTGATTGGATATGTGAAATTAAGTGCTAAGATGAATTTATTACAAAAGATTAGAGAACAGACAGGGAATCTACTAGAGATGAGCGGGTTCGGTTTCTCTGAATCCGAACCCGCCAGAACTTCATGTTTTTTTTCACGAGTCCGAGCGACTCGGATCTTCCCGCCTTGCTCGGTTAACCCGAGCGCGCCCGAACGTCATCATGACGCTGTCGGATTCTCGCGAGGCTCGGATTCTATCGCGAGACTCGGATTCTATATAAGGAGCCGCGCGTCGCCGCCATTTTCACACGTGCATTGAGATTGATAGGGAGAGGACGTGGCTGGCGTCCTCTCCGTTTAGACACTTGATTTACTAATTTTGGGGAGCATTAGGAGTACTCAGTAGTGTACAGTGCAGAGTTTTGCTGATAGTGACCAGTGACCACCACTTTTATTTATAATCCGTTCTCTGCCTGAAAAAAGCGATACACAGCACACAGTGACTCAGTCACATACATACCATATCTGTGTGCACTGCTCAGGCTCAGGCCAGTGTGCTGCATCATCTATATATATTATATATCTGTCTGACTGCTCAGCTCACACAGCTTATAATTGTGGGGGAGACTGGGGAGCACTACTGCAGTGCCAGTTATAGGTTATAGCAGGAGCCAGGAGTACATAATATTATATTAAAATTAAACAGTGCACACTTTTGCTGCAGGAGTGCCACTGCCAGTGTGACTAGTGACCAGTGACCTGACCACCAGTATATAATATTAGTAGTATACTATCTCTTTATCAACCAGTCTATATTAGCAGCAGACACAGTACAGTGCGGTAGTTCACGGCTGTGGCTACCTCTGTGTCGGCACTCCGCAGCCCGTCCATAATTGTATATACCAGTGACCTAACCGTGGTTTTTTTTTCTTTCTTTATACATACATACTAGTTACGAGTATACTATCTCTTTATCAACCAGTCTATATATTAGCAGCAGACATAGTACAGTGCGGTAGTTCACGGCTGTGGCTACCTCTGTGTCGGCACTCGGCAGCCCGTCCATAATTGTATATACCAGTGACCTAACCGTGGTTTTTTTTTCTTTCTTTATACATACATACTAGTTACGAGTATACTATCTCTTTATCAACCAGTCTATATATTAGCAGCAGACACAGTACAGTGCGGTAGTTCACGGCTGTGGCTACCTCTGTGTCGGCACTCGGCAGCCCGTCCATAATTGTATATACCAGTGACCTAACCGTGGTTTTTTTTTCTTTCTTTATACATACATACTAGTTACGAGTATACTATCTCTTTATCAACCAGTCTATATATTAGCAGCAGACACAGTACAGTGCGGTAGTTCACGGCTGTGGCTACCTCTGTGTCGGCACTCGGCAGCCCGTCCATAATTGTATATACCACCTAACCGTGTTTTTTTTTTCTTTCTTTATACATACATACTAGTTACGAGTATACTATCTCTTTATCAACCAGTCTATATATTAGCAGCAGACACAGTACAGTGCGGTAGTTCACGGCTGTGGCTACCTCTGTGTCGGCACTCCGCAGCCCGTCCATAATTGTATATACCAGTGACCTAACCATGGTTTTTTTTTCTTTCTTTATACATACATACTAGTTACGAGTATACTATCTCTTTATCAACCAGTCTATATATTAGCAGCAGACACAGTACAGTGCGGTAGTTCACGGCTGTGGCTACCTCTGTGTCGGCACTCGGCAGCCCGTCCATAATTGTATATACCAGTGACCTAACCGTGGTTTTTTTTTCTTTCTTTATACATACATACTAGTTACGAGTATACTATCTCTTTATCAACCAGTCTATATATTAGCAGCAGACACAGTACAGTGCGGTAGTTCACGGCTGTGGCTACCTCTGTGTCGGCACTCGGCAGCCCGTCCATAATTGTATATACCACCTAACCGTGGTTTTTTTTTCTTTCTTTATACATACATACTAGTTACGAGTATACTATCTCTTTATCAACCAGTCTATATATTAGCAGCAGACACAGTACAGTGCGGTAGTTCACGGCTGTGGCTACCTCTGTGTCGGCACTCGGCAGCCCGTCCATAATTGTATATACCAGTGACCTAACCGTGGTTTTTTTTTCTTTCTTTATACATACATACTAGTTACGAGTATACTATCTCTTTATCAACCAGTCTATATATTAGCAGCAGACACAGTACAGTGCGGTAGTTCACGGCTGTGGCTACCTCTGTGTCGGCACTCGGCAGCCCGTCCATAATTGTATACTAGTATCCAATCCATCCATCTCCATTGTTTACCTGAGGTGCCTTTTAGTTGTGCCTATTAAAATATGGAGAACAAAAATGTTGAGGTTCCAAAATTAGGGAAAGATCAAGATCCACTTCCACCTCTTGCTGAAGCTGCTGCCACTAGTCATGGCCGAGACGATGAAATGCCAGCAACGTCGTCTGCCAAGGCCGATGCCCAATGGCATAGTACAGAGCATGTCAAAACCAAAACACCAAATATCAGTAAAAAAAGGACTCCAAAACCTAAAATAAAATTGTCGGAGGAGAAGCGTAAACTTGCCAATATGCCATTTACCACACGGAGTGGCAAGGAACGGCTGAGGCCCTGGCCTATGTTCATGGCTAGTGGTTCAGCTTCACATGAGGATGGAAGCACTCAGCCTCTCGCTAGAAAACTGAAAAGACTCAAGCTGGCAAAAGCACCGCAAAGAACTGTGCGTTCTTTGAAATCCCAAATCCACAAGGAGAGTCCAATTGTGTCGGTTGCGATGCCTGACCTTCCCAACACTGGACGTGAAGAGCATGCGCCTTCCACCATTTGCACGCCCCCTGCAAGTGCTGGAAGGAGCACCCGCAGTCCAGTTCCTGATAGTCAGATTGAAGATGTCAGTGTTGAAGTACACCAGGATGAGGAGGATATGGGTGTTGCTGGCGCTGGGGAGGAAATTGACCAGGAGGATTCTGATGGTGAGGTGGTTTGTTTAAGTCAGGCACCCGGGGAGACACCTGTTGTCCGTGGGAGGAATATGGCCGTTGACATGCCAGGTGAAAATACCAAAAAAATCAGCTCTTCGGTGTGGAGGTATTTCACCAGAAATGCGGACAACAGGTGTCAAGCCGTGTGTTCCCTTTGTCAAGCTGTAATAAGTAGGGGTAAGGACGTTAACCACCTCGGAACATCCTCCCTTATACGTCACCTGCAGCGCATTCATAATAAGTCAGTGACAAGTTCAAAAACTTTGGGTGACAGCGGAAGCAGTCCACTGACCAGTAAATCCCTTCCTCTTGTAACCAAGCTCACGCAAACCACCCCACCAACTCCCTCAGTGTCAATTTCCTCCTTCCCCAGGAATGCCAATAGTCCTGCAGGCCATGTCACTGGCAAGTCTGACGAGTCCTCTCCTGCCTGGGATTCCTCCGATGCATCCTTGCGTGTAACGCCTACTGCTGCTGGCGCTGCTGTTGTTGCCGCTGGGAGTCGATGGTCATCCCAGAGGGGAAGTCGTAAGCCCACTTGTACTACTTCCAGTAAGCAATTGACTGTTCAACAGTCCTTTGCGAGGAAGATGAAATATCACAGCAGTCATCCTACTGCAAAGCGGATAACTGAGTCCTTGACAACTATGTTGGTGTTAGACGTGCGTCCGGTATCCGCCGTTAGTTCACAGGGAACTAGACAATTTATTGAGGCAGTGTGCCCCCGTTACCAAATACCATCTAGGTTCCACTTCTCTAGGCAGGCGATACCGAGAATGTACACGGACGTCAGAAAAAGACTCACCAGTCTCCTAAAAAATGCAGTTGTACCCAATGTCCACTTAACCACGGACATGTGGACAAGTGGAGCAGGGCAGGGTCAGGACTATATGACTGTGACAGCCCACTGGGTAGATGTATGGACTCCCGCCGCAAGAACAGCAGCGGCGGCACCAGTAGCAGCATCTCGCAAACGCCAACTCTTTCCTAGGCAGGCTACGCTTTGTATCACCGCTTTCCAGAATACGCACACAGCTGAAAACCTCTTACGGCAACTGAGGAAGATCATCGCGGAATGGCTTACCCCAATTGGACTCTCCTGTGGATTTGTGGCATCGGACAACGCCAGCAATATTGTGTGTGCATTAAATATGGGCAAATTCCAGCACGTCCCATGTTTTGCACATACCTTGAATTTGGTGGTGCAGAATTTTTTTAAAAACGACAGGGGCGTGCAAGAGATGCTGTCGGTGGCCAGAAAAATTGCGGGACACTTTCGGCGTACAGGCACCACGTACAGAAGACTGGAGCACCACCAAAAACTACTGAACCTGCCCTGCCATCATCTGAAGCAAGAAGTGGTAACGAGGTGGAATTCAACCCTCTATATGCTTCAGAGGTTGGAGGAGCAGCAAAAGGCCATTCAAGCCTATACAATTGAGCACGATATAGGAGATGGAATGCACCTGTCTCAAGTGCAGTGGAGAATGATTTCAACGTTGTGCAAGGTTCTGATGCCCTTTGAACTTGCCACACGTGAAGTCAGTTCAGACACTGCCAGCCTGAGTCAGGTCATTCCCCTCATCAGGCTTTTGCAGAAGAAGCTGGAGGCATTGAAGAAGGAGCTAAAAGGGAGCGATTCCGCTAGGCATGTGGGACTTGTGGATGCAGCCCTTAATTCGCTTAACAAGGATTCACGGGTGGTCAATCTGTTGAAATCAGAGCACTACATTTTGGCCACCGTGCTCGATCCTAGATTTAAAGCCTACCTTGGATCTCTCTTTCCGGCAGACACAGGTCTGCTGGGGTTGAAAGACCTGCTGGTGACAAAATTGTCAAGTCAAGCGGAACGCGACCTGTCAACATCTCCTCCTTCACATTCTCCCGCAACTGGGGGTGCGAGGAAAAGGCTCAGAATTCCGAGCCCACCCGCTGGCGGTGATGCAGGGCAGTCTGGAGCGACTGCTGATGCTGACATCTGGTCCGGACTGAAGGACCTGACAACGATTACGGACATGTCGTCTACTGTCACTGCATATGATTCTCTCAACATTGATAGAATGGTGGAGGATTATATGAGTGACCGCATCCAAGTAGGCACGTCACACAGTCCGTACTTATACTGGCAGGAAAAAGAGGCAATTTGGAGGCCCTTGCACAAACTGGCTTTATTCTACCTAAGTTGCCCTCCCACAAGTGTGTACTCCGAAAGAGTGTTTAGTGCCGCCGCTCACCTTGTCAGCAATCGGCGTACGAGGTTACATCCAGAAAATGTGGAGAAGATGATGTTCATTAAAATGAATTATAATCAATTCCTCCGCGGAGACATTGACCAGCAGCAATTGCCTCCACAAAGTACACAGGGAGCTGAGATGGTGGATTCCAGTGGGGACGAATTGATAATCTGTGAGGAGGGGGATGTACACGGTGATATATCGGAGGGTGAAGATGAGGTGGACATCTTGCCTTTGTAGAGCCAGTTTGTGCAAGGAGAGATTAATTGCTTCTTTTTTGGGGGGGGTCCAAACCAACCCATCATATCAGTCACAGTCGTGTGGCAGACCCTGTCACTGAAATGATGGGTTGGTTAAAGTGTGCATGTCCTGTTTTGTTTATACAACATAAGGGTGGGTGGGAGGGCCCAAGGATAATTCCATCTTGCACCTCTTTTTTCTTTTCTTTTTCTTTGCATCATGTGCTGATTGGGGAGGGTTTTTTGGAAGGGACATCCTGCGTGACACTGCAGTGCCACTCCTAGATGGGCCCGGTGTTTGTGTCGGCCACTAGGGTCGCTAATCTTACTCACACAGCTACCTCATTGCGCCTCTTTTTTTCTTTGCGTCATGTGCTGTTTGGGGAGGGTTTTTTGGAAGGGACATCCTGCGTGACACTGCAGTGCCACTCCTAGATGTGCCCGGTGTTTGTGTCGGCCACTAGGGTCGCTAATCTTACTCACACAGCTACCTCATTGCGCCTCTTTTTTTCTTTGCGTCATGTGCTGTTTGGGGAGGGTTTTTTGGAAGGGACATCCTGCGTGACACTGCAGTGCCACTCCTAGATGGGCCCGGTGTTTGTGTCGGCCACTAGGGTCGCTAATCTTACTCACACAGTCAGCTACCTCATTGCGCCTCTTTTTTTCTTTGCGTCATGTGCTGTTTGGGGAGGGTTTTTTGGAAGGGCCATCCTGCGTGACACTGCAGTGCCACTCCTAGATGGGCCCGGTGTTTGTGTCGGCCACTAGGGTCGCTAATCTTACTCACACAGTCAGCTACCTCATTGCGCCTCTTTTTTTCTTTGCGTCATGTGCTGTTTGGGGAGGGTTTTTTGGAAGGGCCATCCTGCGTGACACTGCAGTGCCACTCCTAGATGGGCCCGGTGTTTGTGTCGGCCACTAGGGTCGCTAATCTTACTCACACAGCTACCTCATTGCGCCTCTTTTTTTCTTTGCGTCATGTGCTGTTTGGGGAGGGTTTTTTGGAAGGGACATCCTGCGTGACACTGCAGTGCCACTCCTAGATGGGCCCGGTGTTTGTGTCGGCCACTAGGGTCGCTTATCTTACTCACACAGCGACCTCGGTGCAAATTTTAGGACTAAAAATAATATTGTGAGGTGTGAGGTATTCAGAATAGACTGAAAATGAGTGTAAATTATGGTTTTTGAGGTTAATAATACTTTGGGATCAAAATGACCCCCAAATTCTATGATTTAAGCTGTTTTTTAGTGTTTTTGGAAAAAAACACCCGAATCCAAAACACACCCGAATCCGACAAAAATAATTCGGTGAGGTTTTGCCAAAACGCGTTCGAACCCAAAACACGGCCGCGGAACCGAACCCAAAACCAAAACACAAAACCCGAAAAATTTCAGGCGCTCATCTCTAGAATCTACCCATGTCTGTCCCTATGTCACAGAGACCTTCAGAGTCTCACAACGCTCACTATCCAAAATAATAGACACTGATATCGACACAGAGTCTGACTCCAGTATCGACTACGATAATGCAAAGTACAGCCAAGACTGGCAGAAAAGTATTCAATATATGATTATTGTAATAAAAGATGTTTTGCATATCACTGATGACTCATCTGTCCCTGACACAAGGGTACACATGTTTAAGGGGAAGAAAGCTGAGGTAAATTTCCCTCCTCTCATGAAGGAAAAGAGCGGGAATCTCCAGACAAGAAGCTGTAGCTTCCCAAAAAGAATTCTCAGGGAGTATCCTTTCCCTAATGGGGCCAGGATACGATGGGAATCTTCCCCTAGGGTATACAAGGCATTGACACGTTTACCCAAAAAGGTAGCGCTGACTTAACAGCTATCCTCAGATAGCATGCAGTAAAAGTACTTTGAAGTCCATTTACACACATTCTGGTACACTACTCAGACCGGCGATTGTGTCGGCTTGGGTTTACAGCGCTGTAGCAGCGTAGAGAGATACCTTATCAGCGGAGATTGAAACCCTAGATAAGGATGCCATGTTATTGTCCCTAGTATATATATATATATATATATATATATATTTATATGTAAAAGATGTTGTCTTATATATATATATTAGACATGCCCAAAGAGACGTTAGTCTACTGGGTTCTAGAGTCAACGCTATGTCGATTTCTACTAGAGGTGTCCTGTGGAATAGGCAATGGACAGGTGATGCCGACTAAAAGAGGCATATGGAGGGTTTATCTTACAAGGCTGAGGAATTGTGTGGAGAAGGGCTCTCGGATCTGGTCTCCACAGCTATAGCTGGTAATTCTAAACTTTTGCCTTATATTCCCTCACAGACTAAGAAAGCACGACATTATCAAATGCAGTCCTTTCGGTCGCAGAATAACAAGAAAGTATGAGGAGCGTCCTTTCTTACCAGAGGTAAGGGTACGGGGCACAGCTAGTTCCCTGGAACAGAAGTCCTCCCCGGCCTCTACTACATCCACCGCATGACGCGGGAGCTCCGCTAAGGGAGTCCGCCCCAGGGGGAGCACGTCTTCGACTCTTCAGCCACATCTGAGTTCACTCACAGGTGGATCCCGGGGCAATAAAAATTGTTCTCAGGGATACAAAGGAATTCGAAGGTGCCTCCTCGCCGGTTTTCCTTATCGGACCTACCGGCTTCTCCCCCAGAAGGGTAGATTATATTGAATACAATTCACACATTGTATCTCCAACAGGTGGTGCTCAAGGTTCCCCTTCTGCAACAAGGAAGGGGATATTACTCAACCTTGGCTGTAGTCTCGAATTCGTACGGTTCGGTCAGACCTATTTAAAATTAAAATCTCTGAACCTATACTGGAAATGGTTCAAATTTAAAGTGGAATCGCTCAGAGCGATCATGGCCAGCCTGGAAAGGGGGAATTTGATGATGTAACTAGACATAAAGGCTGCATACCTTCATGTTCCCATTTATCCACCCCATCAGGCGTACCTGAGAATTGTGGTACAGTATTGTCATTACCAATTTCAGGGTAATTGGCGGAAATGATGGTGCTCCTACGCAAGCAAGGAGTCACAGTTATCCCATACCTGGAAGATCTCCTATAAGGGCTAGATCAAAAGAGCAGTTGTTGAACAGCGTGTCACTTTCGCTGAAGGTGTCACAGCAACACGGCTGGATTCTCAATATCCCGAAGTCACAGTTGGTTCCTATGACTAGTCTGCCCTTCTTGGGTATGATTCTGGATACGGACCAGTAAGGGGTTTACCTTCAGATAGAGAAGGCCCAGGAACTCATGACTCTGGTCAGGAACTTATTGAAACCAAGACAGGTGTCAGGGCATCACTGCACCCGAGTCCGGGGAAAATCATTCCCTTCGGCAGGTTCCATGCGAGGACTTTCAAATGGGACCTACTGGACAAGTGGTCCGGGTCACATCTACAGATTCATCAGTTGATCACCCTCTCCCCCAGGGCCAAGGTATCTCTCCTGTGGTGGCTGCAGGGTGCTCACCTTCTATAGGGCCGCAGGTTCGGCATTCAGTACTGGATCCTGGTGACCACGGACGCGAGCCTCCGAGGTTGGGGAGCAGTCACACAGGGAAAAATAAAATTTCCAAAGGTCTGTGGTCAAGTCAAGAGACTTGTCTTCACATCTTGGAACTAAGGGCCATATACAATGCCCTACATCAGGCAGAGACCCTACTTCGCGATCAACCAGTTCTGATCCAGTCAGACAACGTCACCGCAGTAGCTCATGTAAACCGCCAAGGTGGCACAAGGAGCAGAGTGGCGATGGCAGAAGCCACCAGAATTCTTTGCTGGGCGGAAAATCATGTAAGCGCACTGTCAGCAGTGTTCATTCCGGGAGTGGACGACTGGGAATCAGACTTCCTCAGCGGACACGACCTACGTCCTGGAGAGTGGGGACTTCATCAGGAAGTCTTAGCACAGATTGCAATTCGGTGGAGACTGCCACTGATAGACATGATGGCGTCCCACCTCAACACAAAGCCGCAGAGTTATTGCGCCAGGTCAAGAGACCCTCAGGCAGTAGCTGTGGATGCCCTAGTGACACCGTGGGTGTTCCAGTCGGTCTATGTGTTTACTCCTCTTCCTCTCATATAAAATAACAACCACAAAATTAAACAAGTACTCATTTGCTACAACAAGACACAACACTACAAATGAGAATAATGAAGACAAATAATGGAGTGCCACAAATTTTGATGGTTTAATATTAGAAATCAGTATGAAGTACCAATTAACTTAATCACTATTTCAGCTAGCAAAATAAACCAACAACATATACAGAATTGAATTACTCCTTTACAACATCATAATAAAATGGCGTCAAGAAACCCCTTCCCCCGAAAAAACTCAAACTAATAAATGACTACACAACAAGAATGACAAGACTACTTTCAAACACAATACAGCATTCAGAAATCGAAAAATAACACAAATCCACCAACCTACTCACCAACTCCACAGAACACAACCTCTCACCTCTCCACTAACTAAACCCACGAGGTCCGAATGGTTTGGGACGTATTTATATGGTTGCGCTAAGACACTCCAACATCTGAAACTCAACCAATCACGCCCGAGTAACAAAAATGAAAGTACAAGTGGAAACGCAGCCACGATCACAAAAAACACTGACACGATAGTAAAATTACGAATCTGAAGGAACAGCCACCCATGTCCGGCTGAACAAAACCTATCCGGCCAAGAAATGCATTAAAAAATACGAATACCATCGACATCGGAAAATACGAAACCCCCAAATGCGATAGCTTAGTAAATTACAGATTATGACCACAAAAAGTTGCAGAAAAACACAAATGACCAAATTCGAGTCCAAACTCTAACCAATTCACCAGAAACATGAATCTTAGTAAATATATTCCAGTGAGTGGAATACGCATGCACCGCTGAAAGATTAGCTCATAGACTGCTGTGGGCTAGCACTATTTGAAGATAGTGCTAACTACAGGGACATATTTCGGAAATGCTACGCATTCAGGAGGTAGGTAGATTTGACAATCGGTCTCTATGAGTTTGCTTTTGTTATTGCAAAGGGAGGAACTGCAGCAGATATCGGAGATATTTGCAGAGGAACCCCAGAAAATGGCGGTCTTCAGGGTATTTCCTGTAAAAGTTTCATTAGATGCAATATAAGGTTTATATTACCTTTTAGATAAGTTTTAATGAACATTGGATTTACGTTTAAATACATCAATTAGGCCGATAGATAAATATGCTAATTAGATTTTAGACTGTATCACATATATAGCTGAATCTTCCGTAAAATAATTGGGATTTGATTGAATCTAGATTAAAATATTAATTTTGTACAACACAATTATGTAAGTGTTTAATTTTTATAATATTACTATTGTAATATTATAATTTAGCAAAGTGAAGTCTATTTAGCAAAGTGAAGTTTTAAACATTTCTAAGCACTTCTAAAATCTTTTAGTGGTTTGAATGAATGCAATATTTGGTTTAAACGTAAATAAAACAAACAAAAGGCAGAAATGTCATAGGAGACATCACATACAAAGCTGAGCGGAGACGTTAATTCAACTTTGCCCTTTTCTTTTCTTGCTTGTTTCATAAAATACAGTAATCTAGAACAGCTGAGATGTAACTGAGGAACCCGCAGTCATGTCTTGCACAGACACAGCATGACACGTGGCATTTGTATAACAACTGGTGTCTAAAACAACCTGCTTCCTCTATTATGTATAATTTAGCATTATTTTTATTCAAGTTTCAAGCTTGAATAACTGTCTTTTTTCCCCATTGTCTTTATTTAATAACATTAATTTAGAGAATGGTTTATTTAAAGATTCAATAATTTTATTGAAGAATCCCAATAACTTAGTATGAGAAAATCCATTTGTTTTGATTGTGCAATGGGGATGCAGTCAATTTACCTACAATCAAAATCCCGACGGTCAAAATACTGACAAGGTCAAAATCCCGACATGGTCAAAATACCGATTTTTAAAACACCGACAAGGTCATAATACCGTCATTTACAATGTCGACAGGTCAAAAAGTCGACATGCATTTTTCATGATTTTTTTCATTGAAACCGACTTGTTCATACTTTACCATCCCAGCAGACCTGGTGGGGGAACATAGTAGTAGAGGGGGAACATAATAGTGTGCCGAGCACAGCGAGCCATGAGAGGGGACGCAGCACACTAATACGGTGTCCATGTCGACCTATGCCTACATACACACCAAAAAAACAATGGAAAACTCTTGCTGGCTTTTTGACCTGTTGACATTTTAAATGTCAGTATTTTGACCTTGTCGGGATTTTGATCTTGTCGGGATTTGGACTGTCTTTCAATTGCCGTTGGGATTTTGACCATTGGGATTTTGATTGTAGGTATTTCATACTGATCCCTGGAGCAATGTTTACCAAGGTCAAAGAAAGGCCAATGTTTCTATGTATCTGTATGGCAGATCAGAATAAAATAGTATGTTTAGATATTGTGTAAAGCAAGTATTCAATTCTCTACTCAGTGGCGTAGCTACCGTGGGTGCACGGGGTGCAGCTGCTATGGGACCAGGCTGTTTTCAGGGCCCGCAGCTCCACCTGCCTCCAAAGCCCGCCACTCCCCCTTCGCCCCCCGTCCGCCAGACAGATTGAGTACCACTGATAGCATACCCCAGTGACCCCATGGCTGCTGCAGGATGCAGCAGCTTCCCCCACCCCACACTGCAACAAACACTGGTGTAGACTGGCCAACTCTCTGCTGCCGCAGCAGAGCAGTGATGTGCCGCAGTTCGTGGGTGTTTAGAAAGCAAAACTGCAACCGCTATCTCTCACACAGAATGCTAATTGCAGTTAGCAATGCTATCACAATCCAATTGCGATCACATAACTAAATTAGTGAATCCCCATGCCTCCACAGCCTGGCTGTGAAGGCAGAGGGACCACGATCATTTTTCGCGCCACAGCGGCCGTCCCAAAAATAGCACAACCTCCCCCGTTTTTCCCACACCTCCCCCGCAACACCGAATCATCGCCCACTCGATGCCTACCACTATCATGCTGCGGTCGCATCTTTCCAGAAATTAACATTTTTATTTTAGAATTGTATTAGGTTAAGAACATTTATTGAAAGTATATCCAATGCAATTTTATTAAAAAAAAAAAAACTTTTTTAAAGTACTGTAAACATCAGTACAAACATCAATATTTGGAACATCATGACCACCACAACTTCAGTTTCCCGGCACCTGTTCCCCTCTGCAGCCTCCGGGGACTCCACAGGGAAGGTGAAGGCAGCTATTTTTACATTTCACCAATGACTGCTAATGACTGCAGCTGGTTTGTGGGGGGGTTCCATAGGCAAATGCATAGGGGGGTGGAGGGAGGGGGTGGTGGCACAAATTATGACCACAATAGCAATAGTATTTAATACAATTACGAGAGCTGCTGTCACAACATGCAGTTTAAGGGACAGAGTGGAACTGCTGCACATGGCCCTGTGGTAGCAGATTCTTCTACCAGTCTTGCTATGAGTGTGACTCTGATCGCTCAATCAGTGCACCGAACTAGAGAGTAGCTGCCAGCAAGAAGAGACAGGCTCCGTACCATGACGTGGGAGAATGTATGCTTAGAAAGTGCAGTTCTGTTTCCTACTGGTTCTATTATATTTGTGTATCAATCTATTATGAGATGTTTAACCTTTTTCTGACTACTTATATTATGTAAATTAGTTAAATATGTTCCTATATTATGGACCATCTATAGTGTTAATTATTAATACTGTATTTCATACACTCCAGTGTAATACTGTATTTCATACACTCCAGTGTATAAAAAGATGAATGTGCACACTTATGTCCAGGGTTATTACCATGTTCTTCTATACTATACTATACTCCCGAACTGCTGTGATCCAAGCAGGAGATTGTGGATTGCATTTGAAAACTCGCATCTTGAAACCCTGCGTTTCCCCATGGGTGCTGGTCTGGTATTTAACCTAATTGTTCTGTTTTCTTATGACTAATATACGGTGCTTGTTATTTTTTTTGCCACCTTTACATTTTAGTGGCTTTCCAATTCAAAGGAGGTGAGGGAAACTTCCCATACAGTATATTCTACCTATATTCATCATTAATAATTGTATATACTATACATACAGTATGCTTAATATTAGAGATGTGCAGCGGGCATTTTTCGGGTTTTGTGTTTTGAGTTTGGATTCGGTTCCGCGGTCGTGTTTTGGATTCGGAAGCGTTTTGGCAAAACCACCCTTTAGAATTTTTGTCGGATTCGGGTGCGTTTTGGATTCAGGGTTTTTTTTTTCAAAAAACCCTCAAAAACAGCTTACATCATAGAATCTGGGGGTAATTTTGATCCTATAGTATTATTAACCTCAATAACCATAATTTCCCCTTAATTTCCAGTCTATTCTGAACACCTCACAATATTATTTTTAGTCCTAAAGATTGCACCGAGGTAACTGTATGACTAAACTAAACGACCCAAGTGGTCAGCACAAACACCTGGCCCATCTAGAGTGGCACTGCAGTGACAGACAGGAGGACAGATATCATAAAAAGTCCCCTAACAGCACATGATGCAAAGACGAAAAAAAGGTGCACCAAGGTTGCTGTAGGCCTAAGCTAAGTGACACAACCACCTGGCCCATCTAGTAGTCTCACGCAGTGGCTGAATGTCAAGAGTGGGCCGCAATTGTTCGGTCCACTGACAGCATCTCCAGCACGCTCCAGTCACTTAAAAAAAAAAATCTGCAATTGGTGGACTTATACGGCAGTACCCCAAGACTAATACTGCAGTACCTCTGGACTCATACGGCAGTGTCACACAGGATGGCACTTTTCAAAAACTAGGCCCCAAACAGCAGCTTATTTGGCAAGATCACTGTAATAATTATAAATCACTGATATTAATTGGTAAAATCACTGTAATACTACGTCCAAATCACTGGAATTATTTGGCAAGATCACTGTAATTAATAATTATAAATCACTGATATTAATTGGTAAAATCACTGTAATGCTACGTCCAAATCACTGAAATTATTTGGCAAGATCACTGTAATTAATAATTATAAATCACTGATATTAATTGGCAAAATCACTGTAATGCTACATCCAAATCACTGGAATTAATTGGCAAAATCTCGCTATCGCCTCCTAGTGAAGTGGAATCTAGATGGGATTTGGTACAGGGGACACAATAACTTCATCAATTGTCTAAATGCCACTGCACTAATGGCAGATAACGGGCGCATGTCTAACAGCGCACTGATTATACTGAGCACTGATTATACTGATCACTGATTATACTGATCACTGATTATACTGAGCACTGATTTTACTGATCACTGATTTTACTGAGCACTGATTATACTGATCACTGATTATACTGAGCACTGATTATACTGAGCACTGATTGTTTATACTGAGCACTGATTTTACTGATAACTGATTTTACTGAGCACTGATTTTACTGAGCACTGATTATATTGAGCACTGATTATACTGAGCACTGATTAATTATACTGATCACTGATTTTACTGAGCACTGATTTTACTGAGCACTGATTATACTGAGCACTGATTATACTGAGCACTGATGATCCTACGGAGAACTGACACTGAGCAGCACAAGACACTGTATTAGTATTAGTGAGCAGCACAAAAGCCCTCTGGAATTGTCACCCCCCAGATACCACTGTGACTGGAATGATGATGACCTATGCACAGTGACAGGACACTACCACAGCACCCTACAGCAGCAAGATGCAGCACAAGACACTAGACTATTAGTAATGTACTGTAGTATACTGAGCACCACACAATGCAGCACAAGACAATGAGCACAGATATTGAGCACTGATAAGGATACTAGAACTGACACGGAGCAGCAAGATGCAGCAATGGACTATTGTACTGTATTATTATATACTGGTCACCACAATGCAGCACTGATACTGAGCACAGATATTGAGCACTGATGAGGATACTAGAACTGACACGGAGCAGCAAGATGCAGCAATGGACTATTGTACTGTAGTATTATATACTGGTCACCACAATGCAGCACTGATACTGAGCACAGATATTGAGCACTGATTAGGATACTAGAACTGACACGGAGGAGCAAGATGCAGCAATGGACTATTGTACTGTAGTGTTATATAGTGGTCACCACAATGCAGCACTGATACTGAGCACAGATATTGAGCACTGATGAGGATACTAGAACTGACACACAGCAGCAAGATGCAGCACTTGATTATTGTACTGTAGTATACTGGTCACAACAATGCAGCACTGATACTGAGCGCTGATATTGAGCTTTCCACTGAGAGAACGTAGCCACGTCCTCTCCGCTCTCTGTACAATGCACAAGTGAAAATGGCGGCGACGCGCGGTTCTTTATATGGAATCCAAGTTTTACGAGAATCCGACAGCGGGATGATGACGTTTTGCCTCGTTTGGGTTTTCCGAGTAAGGCGGGAAGAGCCGAGGCTGCCTCTGACCCGTGTAAACCACGTGGAGTTCGGGGGTGTTCGGTTCTCGGAGAACCGAACCCGCTCATCTCTACTTGATATACAGTATATTCTTTCTCATTGTATTTTCTATAACGATCATCAGAGGCTAGGATTTTTCATCTTTTATAATTACATCTTGCTCATTATACTGGACAAACCTTATTTTAGATACTATGGGCCTCATTTTAGACACATTTTTCGAACATATGCGTAAAAATTCTCTCACAAAATAAAGCGCACTTATAAGTATCTTAATTTACATATATCTCAGGATACAGTGCACCCAACTCATAATGCAGCAATATTTCTCTAACAGGCATACCAATTAAAAAAACAATGCATCTTGAAAATAGGCTCGATTCAGAGATTTACACTATGCAGTAGCAGCTGCAGAGTTAGATTAAGGCAAGTGGGGGCACAGGGCAACCGGGGTTGTGGAGGTCGCCACTATTGCTGTCATGATCCTGCGATACTGCCTGTGCATGGAGGAGCTCCTCTGCAGCCGCTGTTAATGAACAGCTGAGCCGGAGACTCCTCCTATTCAAAAACGCTGTGTGTAGGTACTCCTGTCACCCCTCTTTTAGTCTGGCCCTGAGCAGCTGCGACACTTACTGAAAAATTATGCTAATGCTGCAGGAGGCATCTTGTGTAAATAGACACCTCCTGCTGGCTTCTATGATCCGCTGTTGCATCCGAGGATCATCTGTATAAACATTAGTCATCTGAGTAACCCTGAGATCCCCGGTCTATCCAACGATGTCTGTCACCTACCCCCAAACGGCTGGAGCATGTCAATCATGCTGCAGTTTGTGGCTGCTACATGAATCTCGCAGTACGAGATTTACACATCGGAGTTGTAAGCAAACATTCGGGTCTGCGCAGAACTCTGAATATGGCACAATGTTAGTGGCAAATTTTAAATTGTAGTATCCTATTAGCACACAATATAATGTAATGAGGTGTTCATACATGTGATGATGATAATAAATAAATTAACAGAGGCGGCCCTTGGCAGAGGTAACTTAGGCATATGCCTTGTGGAATTTCAAGCTTAGGGTCGGCTAAGGTTTGGGGCACCTGGATGACGGCTCTGGCTACTGCGTTTGGAGCTCAGCTCTGAACAGACAGTTTAGCATGCAGTGGGTAGCAGACTGTGGGCAACATCTGGCAGGTGGCGGTTTGGAACTGTCTTCTGCGTGAGTAGTAATGGCATATCAAGCAGTGACGTGCACAGTGAGGGCAGTGACTGGGGAGGCATTTAGTGACGTATACCCCCCCCCCCAGGGGGTATAATGCCATAGCAAGGGAGAAACTCAGCGTGCTATGGAATTAAACATCTCCCCCAAACCAGTCAGCCCAGGGATGGCATTCCTCAGAAAATGGGGACCCCAAAAATGTAAATGGGGTCCCCCCTCCTGAGCTATTCCCCTGGTGGCGTTGGGTGCGGAGTTCATGGCATACTAATATTGTTCTTTACAGGTGGTCTACAGGTCCTAGCAAGCTTGCCCCAGCATGCTGGAACATGGAGAACCACAAGTGCCAGCATGCCAAGACATTAAGGGCCCGCTGGCACTCATAGTCCGCCTGTAAAGAAAATATTAAAATAAAAACACAGACACCTAATGTTGTAATTGTTTATTTAGCTGCACCTTCACCTGGGGGCGGCAGCCTTTAAGCTCTTTTGCATGGCCGCCACCGGGCTTCCGGCGTCTTCTATCTTCGGGAGCACTTGCCTGCTCCCTCCCCGCCGCCGGACTGACCGCTGCTACCTCGCCAATGGCTTATATAAGCCAGTTGAGGGGGCAGGGCGATAACGCGGCGAGCCGTGATTGGCTCAGGGCGGCCATCTTGAATTTCAAAAATGACGCTGAGGTGCCATTTTTGAAATGGGAAGCCACTCCCTGCTGCTGAACTCTGAAGAATGGCTGGCAGGGACTGGATCCTTTCAGATCCAGGTCTGCCGCCAACCACCCTTTCTCCACCGGGTACCACCACCACGATGCCCTCCGCGTTGTGCCGCCTCATGTGCCCGCTGGCCAGCGGATCCAGTCCAATCACATCTGGGGGACTGACAGGGGCGTGCATTCAGGTGGGCTGAATGCATGCCCCTGTCATTGAGGCACCAGTATAGGTGCTGCTACCCCATACAATTTCAGTGGGCTTTTACAGCCCATGGCTTTGCCCTGCTCGCCCCCCGCTACCCGAACTTTAGTATTGGCAGTGTGAGGCACCTCTCCCGCTGCCTCCCAGCCCAACATGCAGGAATTGTTATGGGGGGGGGGGGGGGGATAATGAAAATAATGAAAGAAGATATCTACAGTATATCACAGAGTCTGTGTTATAAATATCTTCTTTGTATTATTTTTATTATTATGACAGGGGAGGCATTGCCTCCCCTGACTGCACGTCCCTGATATCAAGTGTTATCATGATTACCAAAGGGTATACAGGACACACAGATAATGAAACAAATAATACCAACAGCAAGGTTCAATATAAAAGTGAATGAGAATAAAAGCTTTTGACAAGATTTTTTGAAGAAATATACCAGACACAATAAGGATCACAATACCATGAATCTAAATTCCAGCCTACTACTAATGCATAATCAACAGTACCTGAGAGACAGCCCAGGGAAAAAGAAAAGCCGCCTGTGTATCCTGGGCAACAAGTACAGGTCTATGGCTGTTTTTTAAGACAAGCCAGTCAACACCTAGTTGAATACATAGTTGTGGTCATGTGACTAGACAGAGTTCATGCCATTCTAAAACTCCACATGCCAGTTCAATTCATTCCAACTCTAGCACATTTATCTTTGATTTCTTCTTTTTTTTCAAGTATATAACATCTACTTAATAGGGGTAAGGTGCAGAGCTGGATTAAGGCTTTGGGGGGCCTGGAGCACTTAATACTGGGGGGCCCTAAAGATTAACATTTTTGGATCGGGTCTTAGGAGGTCATTTAGATCCGATCGCTGCTGTGTGTTTTCGCACAGCGGGTGATCAGATCCGAACTGTGCATGCGTATGTATCACAATGCGCAGTCGCGTCAGACAGCTACAACGGGCATAGGTGGTCAGCGACGGGATGGTGCGAAGGAACCATTCGCACGGGGCTTTCGCAAGGTGATTGACAGGAAGAGGCTGTTTGTGGGTTACAACTGACCGTTTTCAGGGAGTGTCCGGAAAAACGCAGATTGGCTTAAGCGTTTTCAGGGAGGGTGTCTGACGTCAGCTCCAGCCCCGATCAGTAGGAATCAATCGCACGGGAAAAGTAAGTCCCAGGTTGCGTAGAGACTGCACAAACTGCTTTTTAGCAGCTCAGCTGCACATGTGATCGCACACTTGCACAGCCAAAATACACTCCCCTGTAGGTGGCGATCTGAATGACCTCCTTAGTGCGCAAGCCTTCAGTGTGCTCATAAACTGGGGTGTGGCCACAAGTCACAC
Organism: Pseudophryne corroboree; assembly: GCF_028390025.1. Classification (NCBI taxonomy): domain Eukaryota; kingdom Metazoa; phylum Chordata; class Amphibia; order Anura; family Myobatrachidae; genus Pseudophryne; species Pseudophryne corroboree. Next base: position 894,052,179 of record NC_086445.1, on the reverse strand, counting down.
ACCCATTTCACTTCATGCTGGGGGCATGGACATTGCTTCCCCAGCAGCCCCAGCCTCATGCGCACAGTAGTTCAGAGAATTATGTCCCTCCCTCTGATCCTGCCCACTGATGGGACAGAACCCAAAAAACAGTACTGTCCCATCACATTGTGATTGTTGGGGCGATATGCATATGCACATATACAGTACACATACATATATACTGTCAGACACATAAATACAGTCACATACAGTACTTATACACATACATACTGTCACACACATAAATATACATACAGTATGTACAGTCACACACACAGTCACATGCATACTGTCACATATATACTGTCAGACACATAAATACAGTCACATACAGTACTTATACACATACATACTGTCACACACATAAATATACATATGTACAGTCGCACACACAGTCACATGCATACTGTCACATAAGTAGTCACACACATATACACATACATATGTACAGTTAGACACACATGCATACAATCACACATATATACACTGTCACACACAGTCATAAACATACAGTCACACACAAAACATATCCCTCTAACACATATACATAGTGTCCCCCTCCCCCTCTCACACATATTTATATACACTGTTTCCCTCCCCAATATCACACATATTTATATACAGTGTCCCCCTCCTCCCTCTCACAAATATTCATACACAGTGTCCCCCTCCTCCCTTTCACACATATTTATATACACTGTCTCCCTCCCCCCTCTCACACATATTTATATACAGTGTCCCCCCCCTCCTCCCTCTCACACATATTTATATACAGTGTCCCCCTCCCCCTCTCACACATATTCATATAGAGTGTCCCCCTCCCCCCTCTCACACATATTCATATACAATGTCCCCCTCCTCCCTCTCACACATATTCATATACAGTGTCCTCTCACACATATTCATATACAGTGTCCCTCCCCCTCTCACACATATTCATATACAGTGTCCCCCTCCCCTCTCTCACACATAATCATATACAGTGTCCCCCTCCCCCCTCTCACAAAATTCATATACAGTGTCCCCCTCCCCCCTCTCACACATATTTATATACATAGTGTCCCCCTCCCCGCTCTCACACATATTTATATAGTGTCCCCCTCCTCCCTCATAGTGTCCCCCTCCCCCTCTCACACATATACACATACATAGTCTCCCCCTCCCCCTCTCACACATATTTATATACAGTGTCCTCCTCCTCCCTCATACAGTGTCCCCCTCCCCCCTCTCACACATATTCATATACAGTGTCCCCCTCCTCCCTCTCACACAGTTTCCCGCACTCCTCCCTCTTACCTCCCTCTAAAATGACTGGGTGGGCACTGCAGGCACACTGTGCATCTGATCCTGTCCTGCCTCCAAGCTCTCCTCCTCTCCCCCATGCTGCTTGCCAAGCACTGAATGCACAGTGCCGTGAAGCCCCGCCCCCATGCACGAACTCCACCCTCTTCCTCCTCAGTCTCCTCTCCTGTTTACTTTCATTTTCTACAGCTCGCAGTGCACTTTTGCACTGCAGCTGTAACCAAAGCTGGGGGGCCCCATTCATAGAGGGGGCCCAGGGTGACGTGCCCCTCGAGCCCCCCCTTAATCCGGCTCTGGTAAGGTGCAATCAGGGAGATTGCTGGACTCTTCAGGGTGTCAGGGAGATTGCTGCTATTTCAGGTAGTCTCCCTGACAAAAAGGAAGAGTTGGCAAGTATATACAGAAGGGTCTGACAAACACACACAGACAAACTCCACTCACAATATCGTACGAACGCATAGCATCACATATAAAGAGAGACAGGAAGGCAGAGTCATATAGATACACAGACAGGAATGTATATAAATATATAGTATACATATGTAGAGCTGGCATTAATGAAATATTATAAAATGGTATCTGCTCAATCAATTTAGTGTAGTTCAGGTGCATGAGAGGGAATGTTAGTGTAAAGCCCCATACACACTTGACGATAAAATGAACAACGTCGTTCATTTTAGCCCTCATCAACGACGTCGTTCATTATATTGTCAAGTGTGTATGCATCCAACGACCAACGATGCGCGGCCCCGCGGGACGTTAACGTCCATCGTTTATCTGTGGAGCATGTATGCTCAATTTACACTATGGTCGTTACCGACCATTGACGTCATTGAATGTGTATGGGACCAACGACCAACGACGAAGTCACTTCCCGGACACACCCAACTTCATTACACTGGACACGTGCAGCGGAGCAAGACAGCACCAGGAAGGAGCAGGAGATTTTTAAAGCAGTTGGTAAGTTGGCTGCTTGTTTTCTACAGTGGGGGGGTCGGGGAGTGGGGGGGGGGGGGGTCATGGGTTTGGCGGCAGGGGGATGTCTGTTTGGCACTGTGGGGGCATGTATTTTTTGGCACTGTGGGGGCATGTATTTTTTGGCACTGTGGGGGCATGTGTATGTAACAGCCACATGCTGCGCTCTCCTCCCCTCACATAGAGTAGCGGCGGAGGCGGTGGCAGCGCGGGAGCAGCAGGACGAGGCCAGTGGCAGTAAGCAGCACTGCAGGGGGCACATGTATCTGACACTGGGGGGCACTTGTATCTGGCACTGTGGGGGCATGTGTACCAGGGACGTGCAGTCAGGGGAGGCAGTGCCCCCCCTTGTCATAATGATTGAAAGAATAAAAAGAAGATATTTATAACAGAGTCTGTGATAAATATCTTCATTTATTATTTTAATCATTTCCCCCCTGTGTATGTGGCTGCGTGTGAGGGTGGGAGGCAGCGGGAGAGGTGCCTGCCGCTGCTAATGTTAAAGTCTGAGCAGCGGGGAGTGGGCAGGAGGCGGGGTGCAGCAATGGGCTGTGAAAGGCCATTGAAAAAGAATGGTGGAAGCGGCACCTTTACTGGTGCCTCAATGACAGGGGCGTGCATTCAGCCCCGATGAATGCATGCCCCTGTCAGTCCCCCAGATGTGATTGGCCCAGTGGATACAGTGCTGGATCCGCTGTCCAATCACTAGCGAGCTGCATACTAATTCCCCCCCCCCCTGTCCCCGGCTGTAGCAGGTGCCGTGGGCTGTGTGGGCGCCCGCTGCAGCCGCCGTCGCTGACTGAAACTAGAGGTCATTATTGACCCCTAGTGTCTGAGCGGCGCTACTATGGGAGAGACGTCATGACGCCTCTACCATAGTAGAGAGGAGTCGGCGGACGGAGACAGAGGGCAGCACAGCAGGAGCGGTAAGTATTGTCTGTGTATTTTCTTTTTTAATGGGTGTGTGTTTGCGGCGCTACGGGGTCACCAGCACAGCTAGGGGGCACTGCTACAAGGGGCACAACAATTGGGGGCACTGCTACAAGGGGTACAGCAACTGGGGGCACTGCTACAAGGAGCACAGCTACAAGAGGCACAGCTAAATGGGTCACAACTACTGGGTGCACAGCTACTGGGGGTACAGCTACAGGGGGTCACAAGTACAAGGAGATAATTGTGGCCAAGCCCCTTCCCTATGAAGAAGCCACGCCCTGGGCGCCACAAGCGGTAGCGGTAGGGGTCATCGGCAGGATTCGGAGGACATTATGGCTGTAGTGCCTCACCAGCCACTGACCTCACCGCACGCCACTGATGTGTACATTGGTACTGTGGGGGCATGTGTATTTTCTGGCACTGTGGGGGCATGTATACATGTTGGCACTGTGGAGGTATACATATATATATATATATATATATAAAAAAAAATTTGTCATTTGTTTTCTCTTTAATTCCTTTTTTTTTTTTTTACAGCTATGTCTATTGAATTCACAGACCATGATTTCTGGACTGGATTCATTGAATTATACCAAACCCATGAGTGTCTCTGGAGAGTTAAGTCCAAGGAATATGTCAATAGGGAGAAGAAGTTGAAGGCATACCAGGAGCTCATAGATTACAGTAAAGGCAGAAACAGTCAAGCGGACATCCGGTGGGTTAAGAAAAGAATCCAAAACTTCCGAACAGTGTTCCACAAAGAACACAAGAGAGTGATCGAGTCTCAACGTTCCGGTGCAGGGTCTGATGAAGTTCGCAGACCATCACTGTGGTACTATAACCTGCTCATGTTCACCCTGGAACAAGAACCCAGGACGGAGTCAGTGTGCTCAGCTATGCCGGAGTCGCCCGAGGGAGTTCTGGAGGAGGAAGTGGGCACTGAGGAGCTGGTAAGTAGATATATAGTATATATGGTAAACACACCCTACACCACTTTTGTTTTTGTTTATTTCCTTTGTTTTCACTGCTTTTATATGTCCATTGCCCCTGTTTTTTGTATTTTTTTTTACTTTTTTTTTCAAGAAAACTGCTAATAGTACAAATTCTTTGGTTCAATTACAGCTTTCACCCTTGGCGACTGAAGGCAACCCTCCCATCGCTGAGCACGCAGAGCTGGAAGTCATTGAGGTTGAACCCGTGCCACCTCAGCCGTATCAGCCACCAACCAGGAGACGTCGGGTGGGACCGCGGACTTCCAGTTCTGGAGAGGAACGTGCACATCAGTTTCTGAACCGTGCGGAGGAGATTCTTCAAAGGCCCCCGGATGAACAAATGATGTTCGGGATGAATATTGCCTGCGAAATGCAGTCGCTGGAACCCACCCAGCGACAGCGTTTCAAAACCATTGTATATGATGCGCTAGTATGTGCGCAAAATGGCCAATTGCCTGAGCGCCTCATACTGCCATCACATACATTGCGTTGGCCCACTCCCCCAGTCACAATGACTAGCTTTTCCTATCTGTTGCATCCCCCACAACCAAATCCTCCTCCACATCAGCCACCCTCTCATACATTTTCGCGGGCCCCTTCACCACCTTCCATCATTCCCAATGTCTCGAGTGATACCCACTCTGCTTGGATGAGTGCGCAGGCCACTCTCCAAGATGATCCGGTTTTTTTCAATATGTAATTTTTATTTTCCGGTTTTTTGGACCTCAGAAATTGTTGTGTGCGACCCCTTGGGTTCTTGTTCCAGGTTGTCCATGAGTGGGAAAGAGTGCCACGGTGATGGTCTCGAACTTCGTTTGGACTCTGTTACTGGATGATGAGACTTGTGACCTCTTGTGTTCTTTTATTGGTCACTGTTCGGAAAATGGATTCTATTCTTGACCCTATGGATGTCGCTTTACTGGTTTTGCCTTTACTGTACTCTATATGCTCCTGGTTTGCCTTTTTTGTTACGGCATCCCTATTGACATATTCTTTTCTCCAGAGACACTCAGCGGGCTGGTATGTTCAATGAATCCAGTCCAGAAATGTTATTTTTTTAAGTTATTATTAAAAAAACAAAAAAACAACAAAGTGTTGAGTGTTAATTTGCACCCTGTCTAGGGCTACAGTGTGATGGTGTGGGGGTGTTGGAGTGGGGCATCTAGGGGTGTAAATTTAAATTTTATGGGTGAAGTGGTACATTTTCTATTAGGACAACATGGTGCCTGAGCTGTTTGTGTCTGTTTTGTTAAAAAAAACACATGGTAAACTGACATGGAATGACCCCTATATGAGGATGTGGTGATCCTGTGTTGAGAACAGGCAGCCACAATACACGCAGTGTTTCATGCGCAGTGAGTCTGCAAGCAGGACTCTTTGCGCTTGTTCCACTGCCGACATTCAGGCAGGTGGGATGCTGCTGTGAGTATTTTAACAGCCTTCATCCCAACTGACAGTAATGAATCCCAACACACGCAATGTTAAATGCTTGTAACTACCATGTTATAAGCTAACTTACGACACATGCAAAGCAGTAGGTGAAAACATAAAAGTAATTTTATTGAATAATAAAACACACAATTGCAGATGTGAAAAATTATTACATTTAATCGCAATACAGTAACAGCAGGTGTAAAAGATGAATTTATTATTTTAACCTGGCCTTTATTAAATCATTTCATCCTGCCAATCCACTGCCCCATCTCCATTGAAATAGGCTAGGTATTCTTCCCTGACCCTTTTCGCATCTGTAGGGTTCACTACTGTAGCTTCTGGTCTACATACAGGTGTGAAACAGGTATTGTTCACAATTTCTGTAGGCTCTGGCCGTGCTGGGTTGCGAGGTGGCATCTTCTTTTTTCTAAGTAGATTGTGCAGGGCACAACATGCTAACACCTCCCAATTAATTTTATCTACTCTCAGGTTTATTGCAGTGTGGAAAATACGAAACCTATTACTTAGGATACCAAAGGCATTCTCTACTGTCCTGCGTGCCCTTGAAAGACGGTAATTGTATACCCTCTTCTCTGTTGTTAATCCTCTTTTAGGATAAGGTTTCATAACATGCTCATGCAAAGCAAAAGCCTCATCAGCAACAAAGACAAAGTTCAAGCCATTTGTGCAATGTGAGGCAGGTGGAAGTTCAAGGCTTCTTGATACGAGTCTCTCGTAAAATAGGGTGTCCTTAAAGGACCCCCCATCAGATGCACGGCCATTTTTTCCAACGTCAACGTACAGGAAATTGTAGTTTGCATCAACTATAGCCATCATCACAATGCTAAAGTAACCCTTGTAGTTGTGATACAAGGACCCAGAATTCACAGGTGGGATTATCCGGATGTGCTTCCCGTCTATGGCTCCTCCACAGTTGGGGAAATTCCACCATTCATTAAAATCAGCAGCAATATTAAGCCAGTCCTCCTCAGTTGAGGGCAACTACAGAAAAAAATAGCTAAGAAAAAATTAATACATAAATTTAATCCAAGATATATATTCAATGTGAGGGGGTGTGAATGGGTTATAAATCGAAAAAAAATTGCGTGGGGTCCCCCTTCCTATGCATAACCAGCCTCGGGCTCTTTGAGCCAGTCCTGGTTGAAAACGTACAGGGGAAAAAATGACTGGGTTCCCCCCATATTTAAACAACCAGCACCGGGCTGTGCATCCTGTCCTGGTTAAAAAAATACGGGGGACAAAACACGAAGGGGTCCCCCATATTTTTTAAACAAGCACCGGGCTCCACTAGCCAGAGAGATAATGCCACAGCCAGGGGACACTTTTATTGTAACCAATGATGGGAACTTTGCGGTCTGCGGTTAACCGCAAAGTTAATTGGGGTCACTCTTGTGGGTGACAACCGATGTTATTCGGGTTTATTCTCCCACCAAATCCCTACAAATACAAATCTTAGTAAATATACCCCCTTGAGTCTGACTGTATATTATAAGGGGGAAGGGGGGGGGGGATGGTGGCAGGACTTTATAAAGGGGAGCAGCAAATTAGGTTTGAAGGAGAAAACATATAGTAAAATGTTCTTACCTTAAAGTACTGCTGTCTAAGGACGGAGTATATAGCTTTGCAGGTCTCTGGAATTATGACCCCCAAAGCCTGCGGTGAAATGATAGCCCCGAATTTCAGGTCTTGCAAGGACCTGCCAGTGGCCAGGAATCGAAGGGTTGCAATAAGCCTTTCGTGAGCAGGTATAGCCCTGCGCAGCTTTGTATCCTGCCTTTCGATTTTAGGCCTCACCAGAGCCAACAACTCCGTGAACGTGGCATCATCCATGCGCAAGAAGTTCCGAAAGTCGTCCGGGTTGTTCTCGCGGATTTCAGGGAGAAGCACCGTGTGAGAGAGTGCATCCCTCCGCAAAAGCCACTGCTTTGACCAGCAAGAGCGAAACCTTCTCAGTTTCTGCAACCTCTCCCTCTCAGCTAACAATGCAACTCCAGCAACTGCTACCATCACTTTGTAATGAAAGGGATCCATCACCAAATAAAGATGTAGCAAAGTACAGATAAAATAGCAGTATGAGAATGTTCAGCTGGTATAAACCAAACCAAACTAGGCAAACAGCATGAATGCATATATTTTAAAATGGCCGATGCTATTTATTCCCTCAATAAGTCCTGCCCGCTCTCCACTATTTATGCCAGCCCTGTGTTTATTCTTTATCCAGTGACAGCCCTGTTGCCAGGCCATTATTTAAATATACTGTCCAGCTTGGATGCTATTTATTCCCTCAATATGTCCTGCCCACTCTCCACAATTTATGCCAGCCCTGTGTTTATTCTTTATCCAAGTGACAGCCCTGTTGCCAGGCCATTATTTAAATAAACTTTCCAGCTTGGATGCTGAATGATCGTTGGTCGTTGGTCGTTTGTGTAGTGTATGCTCATGTCGTTTGCTCAGCTGTTCAAGGGAAGTTCAAGGGAAGTCGTTGACGACGGTCATTGACGATGTGTGCATCGTCAAGTGTGTATGGGCCTAAAGTTTCCCCCACCACACCGAAAGGTACTGTATCAGCAAGACTTGAACACTACATGAAAATAGTAAATTCAGAGCTCTTAGTTAAGGTGGATACACACTAGTGCAGTAATTTTCAAACTTTTTCAATTCGCGGCACACCAAACATGATTTGAAAATTGCCAAGGCACACCATCAGTACCGCACGAAAAAAAAACCACACACACGCGGAAATAAAACAGACATATATTGGCACCCAAGGGGAAAAACACACACGTTGGCCCCCACAGTAATTAAACAAAGCACTGGCCCCTATAGTAATGCCACCACACATTGTCCCCCATGATAATGCCACCACACATTGTCCCCCATAATAATGCCACCACACATTGACCCCCAAAGTAATGCCACCACACACTGTTCCCCATAAAAATGCCACCACACATTGCCCCCATAGTAATGCCACAAGACATTTCCCCTCATAGTAATGCCACCACGCATTTTCCATCATAGTAATGCCACCACACAGTCCCCCATAGTAATGCCACCACACAGTCCCCCATAAGAATGCCACCACACTGGGCTAGGCGACGTGGTGTTTGCATGACCTATGAGTCACGCTGCATCTGCATAGGTCACGGGCTGGGCCGCAGTAGTGACCAGCGCTGACCGATCTTGTTAGTGAGGACCAGGGTCGGACTGGCCCACAGGAGTTCAGGGGAAACCACCGGTGGGCCCCACTGCCATTCCTCCAGGGATCAGGTTCCAGACTGTGCACTTGTATTATACATGGCAGATATGTTGCATTACACTGCAACAGTCTATTGTGTATTTCAAGCCTCTGTTGGGCCACACCCCTTAGTATGGGCCCCTATCACTGCATTCCCCCGGTGGGCCCTTCATGCCTCAGTCCGACACTGGAGAGGACTGCGGCAGCTGGGCTGCAGGCATCTCTGACGGCTGTGCTGCACATCTGAGAACCGCTGGCGGCACACTAGTGTGCCGTGGCACAGCGGTTGGGAATCACTGCTCTAGAGGAATTGCTCCATGAGCGATATCACCTAGTGTTTCCCCTACCCTCCCGGGCAGCCGATATAGTGCGTACATACTGAATGATATCGCTACCGATATCATTCAGTGATGTCATGCCGTGGCCGGCCTGAACATGCAGGTTTGGAATTGACCTGCATGCACAGGTGATGGAGGGGGCCAATAACGATACGTACACATTGGGTGATATTTTAAACAATCTCGATCAGAAGGGTGAAAATGAGTGATATCATCTAAAATATCACTTAGTGTGTATGCACCTTTACATACATTTGCAAAGACATGGTTAAGTCACCTAGCCTTGGCAAGACTTCTCTGATTCTTGCCAAGACCTGGTGGCTTAACCATATCTTTGCAAATATATGTATACTGTAACTAAGATCTCTGAATCTTCAATTATCATGTAGTGTTCAAGTCTTACCTTTTTGGTGTGCTAGGGAAAACTTTCTTTTTTCTTATTAATGAAATATTACAATTAAAGAGAAAATAAATAATAAAAGGTTCATATCTCCATTCTCCTCTCACACTCTGAGTTCTGGTTATTAATGTAAGTCTTGCTGTAATTAGGTATTCATGTATTAATTTATGCATTTTTGTAAATCTTCTACAGTATTTACTAAATGCAAATCCTTTACAAATCAGACTTTTAAATCCCATGATTTACAAATGATTTACATTCTGTAATGTCAGGAGGTGATGTGAATAACTTCTTAGGTGGAGGATAATCTGATTACTAATATATATGTTCCTGCCATAAGTAATAGTCATAAATATGTATGTAGAAGGCAAATTAAAATGTATTAAAGTTGTGCAGTACTAGCAAATTATTTAAATATATATTTTTCAAGTTTCTAGATAAATGTCAAATAAATTAAACAAAATAAAGTCTCAGCGATTTGTCTAGTACTAACAGTAGAAGTAATATGTATGGAGTCGAGGAGAGAAGTTGAAGAGGTGGGGTCAGTAAAGGGAAGTTAAAGAGAAACTGCAAAAAGAAGGTTTTAGCATTTCATAAGCAGACACCAGGAAGGGAAACAAAGGGGAAAAAAAAAGTTAAGGGCAAGAGACAGAAGAACAAAAATGTGGTCAGAAAGCAACAGGATAAATAAACAACTAAACAAAAGCCATAACAGCAATAAGGGTAATTGGAAGAGGGCAAACTCAGTATTAGGTTACAGAAATTCAATGTGCTAAATGCATACTTACCTACTCTCCTGTAAGTAGCAGGAGACTACCGATTATTGAAGTAGTCCCGCACACCTCTGGAAGAGCAGGAACTCCTCCTGTGTCCACCCGCTACCTAGGTAAGCAGGCAGGTTAAGCAGATAATGCAGGGAATTGTGAGTCAAAATTCAGGGAGCGGAGCTAAAAAGATGCAAATCACCATCATTTTAGCGCGTCCCCTTCCTCAATTATTCTCGAGATTTTCTATTATGGGGGCAGGGCCTAATGACGCAGATGCCTGCTCCCCGAAGTTCCCAGTTGCTTCTCCTTTCCAGGTTTCTCCAGGCTAAATGTTGTTAAACTGCTGGAAAGTGACAGCAAAGCAAAAATAGTCCATTTGTGCAAGGTAATAAACAAAGTTAATTTATTTAATAAATAATTTACATTAATATACTAAACTTTCCAAAAAAGGACAAAAGGAAATGCTGCCCATCACTACCAATGAGGTTCTAGCTTTAATTTTTAGAATGTACATGTTGAATTACAGCTAGAATATAATCAGTTGCTATTGGCAACACCTGCACTATTCTTTTTAGATGTCAGTCGGTTAAATCCGTGCAACGGGTTTTGTCCATTTTCTGGTGTTTGGAAGCAGACGGTCAATTGTCATTTGCTCTCATCCATTACCAGATTTTCATTCCAACCAGCCAGATCTGGCAGATGATTTGCCAGATAATTGTATAGTGTATGCCCAGCTTTAGTTATATTTATCTCACCCCCATTTAACTGTTTTTTTTCCATAAATTCTTTATTTTCAAAATGTTTTGACAACACTCAGTCATATCACATTTCAAAGAAAAGGTAGGTAGTGCCACACAACCAAATCAATAAAATAACATTAAGAAATACAACTGATCATTCACACGTGTGTTTTAGTACGCATATGGAAAATAAAGAGATCATGATGGAAATTAGAAAAGCAAACAATAGAAGAAAAAGAATAGAAGGGGGAATGAGGAGATGAGAGACACAGTGCAGGTACCTACTGGAGAGATGTCAATCCATGGACATGGGAACTAAGGGGGTAAAGTCCACTGACATGGCAACTAATAAAACATTTAGGACCTCAGAACCATTACTGTATACATAGGTGAAGACTTATGGGGAGATTTACTAAAGCTTCTAAAAATGAAAAGTAGTGATGTTGTCCATAGCAACCAATCAGAATCTGTCCATCATGTACTAGGATGCAAAATAGAATTGATAGACGGAATCTGATTGCTTGCTATGGGCAACAGCACCACTTTTCATTTTTAGAATTAAGTAAATCTACCCCTTAAAGTCAATCTAGGTAAAACACATCTCCAGAAATTCAGAATATTAATACGCACTGAAAGAAAAAGTCCTAGACGGGCGGCTACTGGAACGCCAGGGAACTGGAATCACTGCCCTGCATTTTTGAAGTCCTTAAGTAATTGTGATGTTTCCGTTAAGTACTTAAGTAAATGACGCTAAGATTACCTTTCGGTGGTCGCTCAGAGTCTTCCCACTCTTGGATCTTCACAGAGAGGTGAGGATACTGCTTTCTAAAGAATAATCGTCACTTTTAAGTTGCGTTATATAAATTATCGGTTTATTGGGGTATGGGTTGTGAAGGAATTTTTGTACAGATTAAATAAGCATAAATTTATAGAAACAGTTACAACACAATTGAATTTCAGATATAAAACGAGATGTTTCACCATAAAATTAATAAACGCGTTTATTAAACTGCACCGTGACGACTCGTTCTTTCAAGTAGGCCGCTCCCTAAATTTCAAGGGTTAACACTTACTGGTTACTTATGACTACACGAACAAGCACATATAATACTTGGTGAATTTTTAGGTTATATTGGACACACTCTACGAATATATTTCAACTTGGCATAAACAATACTCTATCAGCTCCCGTATTTAACACTAAAACTTGTCTTTACAGTACAATTCAACTAAATGCCCCTTAACGAATACTATCAACAATATTTACTATGAACAACAGGTTAAAATAATGTTTTGCGTAAGTTACAATAATACAGTTATATGCGGCTGATCGGCCGTGTTCCCGCAAGGATTTTTGTTAACTGGTTAAATGAATGTTGATCAGCCCTATAATTCCTTCCTGTGGGTACTGTGGCAATATGAAGCTTAGGAAGTCCAGAACGACTGAAAGCGGGTATAACAAATATATGGATGAAGCTACAAAGGTTATTTATAATTCTCTTTCCCTGAAGGTTTATCCTCACGCTCAGTGCCGTTTCTAGCGGCGGGCGAGCCGTGCAACCGCACGGGGCGCCCGCCGCGGCACTTCGTGGGTCTTTTTCTCCTCTCCTCCCTCTTCCCGAGCGCTCCTGCTCGGGGGGCGGAGTTTCGTGGAATGATGCGTGTGCGTCGTGACGTCACGACGCAAACGCGTCATTCCGCGAAACTCCGCCCCCCGAGCAGGAGCGCTCGGGAAGAGGGAGGAGAGAAGATAAGCGTGGAAGGAGGAGGCGGCCGGCGGACGTGAGGCGGCCGGACCTGAAGAGCGGGAACATGTAAGTATAATCTCTCTCCCTCTTCCTTCCCCCCCACTTGACACCTGCATGCCGCACTGTGAAAAATGGGGATACCTGTCTGCCGCACTATATAAAATGGGGATACCTGTCTGCCACACTATATAAAATGGGGATACCTGTCTGCCGCACTATATAAAATGGGGATACCTGTCTGCCGCACTATATAAAATGGGGATACCTGTCTGCCGCACTATATAAAATGTGGATACCTGCCTGCCGCACTATATAAAATGGGGATACCTGTCTGCCGCACTATATAAAATGGGGATACCTGCCTGCCGCACTATATAAAATGGGGATACCTGTCTGCCGCACTATATAAAATGGGGATACCTGCCTGCCGCACTATATAAAATGGGGATACCTGTCTGCTGCACTATATAAAATGGGGATACCTGCCTGCCGCACTATATAAAATGGGGATAGCTGTCTGCCGCACTATATAAAATGGGGATACCTGCCTGCCGCACTATATAAAATGGGGATACCTGTCTGCCGCACTATATAAAATGGGGATACCTGTCTGCCGCACTATATAAAATGGGGATACCTGTCTGCCGCACTATATAAAATGTGGATACCTGCCTGCCGCACTATATAAAATGGGGATACCTGTCTGCCTCACTATATAAAATGGGGATACCTGCCTGCCGCACTATATAAAATGGGGATACCTGTCTGCCGCACTATATAAAATGGGGATACCTGCCTGCCGCACTATATAAAATGGGGATACCTGTCTGCTGCACTATATAAAATGGGGATACCTGCCTGCCGCACTATATAAAATGGGGATAGCTGTCTGCCGCACTATATAAAATGGGGATACCTGCCTGCCGCACTATATAAAATGGGGATACCTGTCTGCCGCACTATATAAAATGGGGATACCTGCCTGCGTACTGTGTAAAATGGGGGCACCTGCCTGCGTACTGTGTAAAATGGGGGCACCTGCCTGCCGCGCTGTGTAAAATGGGGACGCCTGCCTGCCGCACTGTGTTTAAATTGGGATGCCTGCCTGCCGCACTGTGTTTAAATTGGGACACTTGCCTGCTGTAATGTGTAAAATGGGGACTTTTTATTTTTATTTTTTTCCCCCTGTGGTGGGCGTGATGATATCAGATGAGGCCATGCCCACTTTAATGAGACCAGACCCATTTTAATCAGGCCACACACCCTTGTCGGGAGCGCGCGCGCCTTCGGCGAGCGCATGCATTTTCTTTTTATAGCTATATGGGGGGAGGGGGACGCAGTTTTTTTTTTTATAGCAAAGGGGGGGGGGGGGGCGCATTTTCAAATCTCGCACTGGGAGCCAAATTGTCTAGAAACAGCCCTGCTCACGCTCTAATTCTGAGTGACAGATTCCTTGTCCAAGCAATTAAGGCACAGTTACACTGACCCTCGGAATAATTTTGGGTATAGTTGCTCCTGAGCTATCTCTGGAATAATATTAGTTGCTGTCAGAGATGTAATATGCTGCAGGCTAATCTCTCTAGCACGTCTATGGACTGCAGTTGCTCACGGTGTTACAGAAGATGAGTCTGCTGTGTACCTTTATACGCTGCAAAAAAAATGTTTTAACCAATGTTAAATTCAGGTGCAGAAATGGGGTGATGTTCTAATTTAGCTGCTGCTATAAAAACAGGATTAGTCAGTCCTGTAAATACTAAGAACAACAAAAGAAAGAAAGTAGCAGCGCTTCAATATAGAATCGATACAATTAATATGTATGTGGAAATATCTTAAAGAGCCAGTGGAGATGAATGGATTGGAGGTAAAAAAACATTCAATTTAATAAAACAATTGACAATACATTTAACATACTGATTTACGCTAATAAAATGTTTAAAACAAGCAGAACCACCACAAAGGCTGCTATAATAATTGTGTCCGTTCCTTATTTTTGTTGGACTAAAGATGGTATACAGTATATGCAGATGAATAACTGGAGGGCTGATAGCACAGTCCTTTAGTAACATTACCACTGGGAAAGCCGCTGGAGGAAGAAGTCCTGGAGAAAAAGTCCCTTTTGAGTGGGTGAAAGTTGCTGGGGACCCAAATCCTCACCAGATGTGCGGTAGCCTCAATGCTGAGCGGATGGACAGTGGTGCCAGTTTGTGATGGTGTTCATCAAAGTGCGTCTGCATACGGTTGTAAAGGTCCAATAAAGGTCCGGATATAGCACAAGCAGCATACAGATGAATGGTGGATGGTCTGGAGTAACACCTGACGCGTTTCGCTGCAGTACCTGCAGCTTTTTCAAAGGTGACCTAACAGTACTGGGAACTTCATATTTATACCCTTAATGGCTGTCAATCAGCCCGCACCTGTTCAATCCATTAATCTCAATTAGCTTCCCTTCTCCACAAAACATATATAAACACAAACATAGATTATACTGATTAAAATAAAATACAGACTTTGCAAATGTGTTGAATTTTCAATGTTGTTTTATATTTAAAAAATACCTTTTTGCAAATTACTTCCGGGTTATATGACAAAAGTGATCATGTGACTATCAGAAAGAACAAAATCAGTTCCTGTAATAAATAGCACTGTTGCTTAGCAACATAATGCAAAGCTTCCATCAGGTTTACTATGGAGAGAAACGAAATAATCCCAGGGTGGTCATGTGCTAAATTGCGCTAAGACCCGCACCACAGGCTGAACATAAATGAGGAATTGTTAATTCTTTGTGTTTCTATGTCCGATAGCACATTAGCGCTCATAGCGCTTCCGTGGTCTGGGCATAGAGCGGGGCCGTAGCTAGGCAACCGAAGGGGCGGGTCCCTAACGCCCGATCAGATGGTCCAGTCACGTGGCCCGCCTCCCATGATGTAGCACTGCTTAATCACGCTCGTAGTGCTTCCGTGGGGCGGGCATGGAGAGAGGCCGTAGCTAAGCAACTGAAGAGGCGGGTCCCTGCAGCCAGACCAACTGATCTGGTCACGTGGCCCGCCTCTTATGACACGCATCAATACTATGTTTCCTGATGTTTGGAGCGCATAATCACGCTGACACTGACAGAGGAGATTTCATTATAACAAGGCACATCATCACTTTGAAAAACGGCCTATCAACACTTTTTAAGTGGCACCATTCCACACCCTCATAAATTAAATTTGCGCATAATGGCATAGTTATTTCCAATGCTGAGCCTGACAAAATAGGTTTGATAGATAAACATTGTTACTTTTTTATTAAGCATGATATAGAGTTTAGATCGAGCCATAATCACGCTATTAAAAAATAGCGAATTAAAACGTACTTTATATATATTGCACATTCTTCATAATATGGACAACAATTTATCTTACTGCCTCTTCTATAACCTGACCCAATAGATATACTAAATGTTAACCATTATACATAATACTTCTAATAGGGGTATCAAAGAAACAGGAGGATTACCCTATTTAATTGGTAAACAGAGAGCTTTAGAAAAAGGAGAATTTTCAGAGCTAAATTAAATTAGCATATTCAATTCTACTGATTCATTGAGTCCTTCCGGGAATATGCTATTCATCTTAAACATCCATAAGGCCTCTTGTACGCATAACTTTTTATATCTATCTCCTCCTCGTAGAGTCTTTGGGATGTGTTCTATACCAATCAGTTTCAAACACGCTGGATTCCCTTGATGGTAATCACTAAAATGTTTCGGCACACTGTGGGTCTGAATCCTTTTTAAGATATTTCTGCGATGTTCTAAAAAGCGGGTTTTTAAAGTACAAGTGGTGCGACCTATATAATTCTTATTACAGCTGCAAATCAACATGTAAATTACATAGGAAGTTTCACAATTAATGAAATGTTTAATTTCATAGATTTTATCATGATCGTCTAGCTGAATTTTTTGGGTCTTATTTTGGATAAAGTCACAAGTTATACATCTGTTTTTCCCACACTTATAGCACCCTTTGACTTTTTTTAACAATTTTCCGTTGTCCGTGCTCCCACTGACGGGCAACGGTGCCTGTCTAAGATGGCTTGGTGCTAATAGATTTTTCAGAGATTGATTCTTTTTAAAGATGAACCTAGGATCGTGAGGTATGAAGGAAGAAAGATGAACATCTTGTCTCAGGATATTGAAGTTCCTCGAGACGATGGTCTGAATCTCAGAATGGCAGTTGTTGAAGGTAGAGATGAAGGCCACCTCTTCTTCCCGATTAAATTGAGCCTTCTTGACTCTTTTAGTGGAACTAAGTAGGTGGCCTCTGTCTAACTTTCTAACTTCCTCTAAGGCATTCCTGAGAAGTGGTTCAGGATAGCCTCTTACAATGAAGGAATGAAACATCTGTTTGGCCTGAACTTCAAAAGATTCCAAATCAGAGCAGTTTCTTCTGATACGAAGAAACTGACTCTTGGGAATGCTTTTCTTCCAGGACATGTGATGCGCACTTTTAAAGTGTAGATAAGCATCGGTGCCAACTTCCTTTGAAAAGTTGGTGGTGTAGATTTTTGATTCCTTTATCTGTAGGGAGATATCCAAAAAGGAAACAGATGAAGGGTGAAAGGTGTGAGTGAACGTGAGGTTATAATTATTGGAATTTAGATGGTCAACGAAAACTTGTGCTGAAGTGCTGTCCCCATCCCAAATTATAAATAAATCATCTATATAACGGCCATAGAGAACCAAAAAATTCAGCTAGACGATCATGATAAAATCTATGAAATTAAACATTTAATTAATTGTGAAACTTCCTATGTAATTTACATGTTGATTTGCAGCTGTAATAAGAAATATATAGGTCGCACCACTCGTACTTTAAAAACCTGCTTTTTAGAACATCGCAGAAATATCTTAAAAAGGATTCAGACCCACAGTGTGCCGAAACATTTTAGTGATTACCATCAAGGGAATCCAGCGTGTTTGAAACTGATTGGTATAGAACACATCCCAAAGACTCTACGAGGAGGAGATAGATACAAAAAGTTATGCGTACAAGAGGCCTTACGGATGTTTAAGATGAATAGCATATTCCCGGAAGGACTCAATGAATCAGTAGAATTGAATATGCTAATTTAATTTAGCTCTGAAAATTCTCCTTTTTCTAAAGCTCTCTGTTTACCAATTAAATAGGGTAATCCTCCTGTTTCTTTGATACCCCTATTAGAAGTATTATGCATAATGGTTAACATTTAGTGTATCTATTGGGTCAAGTTATAAAAGAGGCAGTAAGATAAATTGTTGTCCATATTATGAAGAATGTGCAATATATATAAAGTACGTTTTAATTCGCTATATTTTAATAGCGTGATTATGGCTCGATCTAAACTCTATATCATGCCTAATAAAAAAGTAACAATGTTTATCTATCAAACCTATTTTGTCAGGCTCAGCATTGGAAATAACTATGCCATTATGCGCAAATTTAATTTATGAGGGTGTGGAATGGTGCCACTTATAGTGTTGATAGGCCGTTTTTCAAAGTGATGATGTGCCTTGTTATAATGAAATCTCCTCTGTCAGTGTCAGCGCGATTATGCGCTCCAAACATCAGGAAACATAGTATTGATGCGTGTCATAAGAGGCGGGCCACGTGACCAGATCAGTTGGTCTGGCTGCAGGGACCCGCCTCTTCAGTTGCTTAGCTACGGCCTCTCTCCATGCCCGCCCCACGGAAGCACTACGAGCGTGATTAAGCAGTGCTACATCATGGGAGGCGGGCCACGTGACTGGACCATCTGATCGGGCATTAGGGACCCGCCCCTTCGGTTGCTTAGCTACGGCCCCGCTCTATGCCCGGACCATGGAAGCGCTATGAGTGCTAACGTGCTATCGGACATAGAAACACAAAGAATTAACAATTCCTCATTTATGTTCAGCCTGTGGTGCGGGTCTTAGCGCAATTTAGCACATGACCACCCTGGGATTATTTAGTTTCTCTCCATAGTAAACCTGATGGAGGCTTTGCATTATGTTGCTAAGCAACAGTGCTAAACAGTGCTATTTAATACAGGAACTGATTTTGTTCTTTCTGATAGTCACATAATCACTTTTGTCATCTAACCCGGAAGTAATTTGCAAAAAAGTATTTTTTAAATGTAAAACAACATTGAAAATTCAACACATTTGCAAAGTCTGTATTTTATTTTAATCAGTATAATCTATGTTTGTGTTTATATATGTTTTGTGGAGAAGGGAAGCTAATTGAGATTAATGGATTGAACAGGTGCGGGCTGATTGACAGCCATTAAGGGTATAAATATGAAGTTCCCAGTACTGTTAGGTCACCTTTGAAAAAGCTGCAGGCACTGCAGCAAAACGCGTCAGGTGTTACTCCAGACCATCCACCATTCATCTGTATGCTGCTTGTGCTATATCCGGACCTTTATTGGACCTTTACAACCGTATGCAGACGCAGTTTGATGAACACCATCACCAACTGGCACCACTGTCCATCCGCTCAGCATTGAGGCTACCGCACATCTGGTGAGGATTTGGGTCCCCAGCAACTTTCACCCACTCAAAAGGGACTTTTTTTCTGGGACTTCTTCCTCTAGCGGCCTTCCCAGTGGTAATGTTACTAAAGGACTGTGCTATCAGCCCTCCAGTTATTCATCTGCATATATACCATCTTTAGTCCAACAAAAATAAGGAACGGACACAATTATTATAGCAGCCTTTGTGGTGGTTCTGCTTGTTTTAAACATTTTATTAGCGTAAATCAGTATGCTATATATATTGTCAATTGTTTTATTAAATTGAATGTTTTTTTTACCTTCAATCCATTTATTCTCCACTGGCTCTTTAAGATATTTCCACATACATATTAATTGTATCAATTCTATATTGAAGCGCTGCTACTTTCTTACCTTTATACGCTACCTAATCAGTTCTGGGGTGAATTAAGAAAGTACTCTACTTATAATAAGTGCACTTATTATTACTGCTGCATTCAATGTTCCCTGGCTGAAGTAACAGTTCTTTTGTGATGCAGGCTAGTGTTACTGTGACATTCACTATACCTGTCTAGCAGTTTCAGCTGTTGTAGGCTGCTCGTCCATATATGGGCGGTAGACCCGCCTCTCCGACCGTTCCCCTTCGGTCACTGAATTCTAGGGCTCTTGTGATGGCTCTACACCAGCTCCATCAATCACCGGCAGGCCGCACCTCCTTCAGGCCGTCTCTCAGAATGAAGTTGCCACCTACCCCCGCCCTGCTAGGTGGATCTATCACGCCTCCCGGATGATGTCACCAGGTTCCCGGGAGGTCGCAGCTCAAGGCATGCACACCCGCTGCAGAGCTAGGAACCGGAGCTCACTGCAGCCTCCTCACGGAAGTCCCATTACCGGAGCTCAGGTAGCAGTTCTCCTCTCTTCCATTGCCGAACTCCAACTGCGCCACACACTCCCAGCAGCCCTTGCGGACCTCTCCAACCATTCCCTCGCGTGCGGGCCGGGTCTCCAGAGCCCGCTCATGCTGCCTGACTCTCCCTGCCGCTGGCACTGTCCATGCACAGCGCAATCCAGCTGCTTGCCTTCCCTTTGCAATTCCCCACTGGGCAGTCATCCTCAACTCCCCTCCATGGGGAAACATTTTATGAGTTATTTTTCCCTCTGTGAGGGATGCACAGTTATATTTCCCTCTGTGAGGGATGCACAGTTTTTTTTCCCCTCTGTGAGGGATGCACAGTTATATTTAACTTATTATACAACATTAATTACACTACCTTATGAACTTATTTTTAATCTATCAGGGTGTTAGATGTACTCCCCCTAAAAGGGTGCATGTCCTCACGCATAATAATGTTAACTAACCATGTTTAAATGGTCACATAACTTGGCACTCTAATATCTGTATCATAGAGGTAGGACACCTTTCATACTCCTCTCTGACCTCCTCAGCACAGAGGGGACATCTATTGTTTTGTGATCTATTTCCACTACAGCACCTTCACATACATCAGACAGCATAATATCAGGCTCAGGTACATTGTTACTGTTACCTTCAAATAGACCAGACAATGTGCTTTTCATTACATTAGTAAATTCCTGACTAACAAGACTCCCCACACTAACTAGTACCGGGCAGAACATACTCATTGGGTCGTTACAAGAGTCATTGTAAGCCAAATCTTCTGACGCACTCAACCTCTCTGCCTCTTCCTGGTCAACATAGTCCTGTGGGGGCATTATACATTTCTTAAGCTGGTTTTGATGAAACACTAAGGAGTATTCTCCATTGTCTTTATAAATTTTGTATACATCAACCTCTGGTTGTGGAAACTAAGTGATAATGTAAGGGGTCACCTCCCAGTGTCCATCCAACTTGCTTTGGCGACGATTATTTATTTTCCAGACTATATCACCTACATGAAATGGCTCAGCTAGGGCAGTCTCATTGTAGATTTCGGATTGCCGCTGTCGCACCTGTTCCATTTTCTGGTTAACCACTGTCTGTGCTGCTTTCAATCTCTTTTGATGCTCCCTCACCCATTCTGTTTGCAGGATGATCCCTTGATCATTTTCTTGAGGTACCTCCAGAAGCAGAGCCACCGGTAACTTGCCTTCTCTACCAAACAGTAGGTAATACGGGGTATACCCCGTTGAACTGTGCTCCATATTATTATACAAGAAAGTGAGTTCTGGAAGTAGTGTGGGCCACTCCTGGCGTTCTGGGAGTGGAATGACTCTCAACATATTGATTAAAGATTGGTTCATCCTCTCACAGAGTCCGTTGCATTGTGGGTGATATGTGGTAGTCCTTAATTTCTTACGTCCGTAAAGGTCACATAACTCCTGGAAAAACTTTGACTCAAAGGCTGACCCCTGGTCAGTAAGTATGTTTTCTGGATAACCGTAAGTTCTGACAAATGCTCTCCACAGTAACTCAGCAGTGGTTTTGGCTGACTGGGAGGGGCCAGCGCAAATTTGGTGTAATGATCTATTATAGTAAGGGTGTTTTGGTAGCCCATCTGGCTGGATTCTAACTTCACGTGATCGATAGACACTATTTCCAAAGGATGATAACTTACAATAGGATGCAATGGTGCTTTTTGATCCGACTGCGCTCTTCTTTGAATAGTACAGTTAAGGCACTTCTTACACCAGTTGTCAATATCGTCCTGCATGCCAATCCAGAAAAATCATTTCCGTACATTCGCTTCCAACTTTTGAGTGCCAAAATGACCCGACTGGTCATGGTAAGCCTGCAGAATGAAGTCATGGACTTGTCTAGGTAGAACGATTTGCTTGGTGGGACAGTGAGTCCTGGGGTTAACTCCACAGCAAATCAGGAGTCCTTTGTGAATTCGTACCCGATCTTGCTGTCTCCACAGTTTTAGAAGTTCAGGATCAGCTCCTTGTCTTTCCTGTTTGTTTAAAATCTTCCCAGAAAGTAGCAAACCCTTCAGTTGAGACAACAGCGGACTCTCTTCCGGCATTCTTCTCCACCTCTCACCATATTCTTCCTCTGGGTTATCTTGACTATGGTCATTGCAGATAGGAAAAGCTTTTGCAGTCGTGGCATGCTGGATGAAGAATGCATGGAAAGCTGGCATTTCCACATCCTCCCACTGATCTTCCTCAATTTCCTGTTCCCGCGATACGGATTGGCGTGACAAAGCATCAGCGTTCGTATTACTCTTTCCACTTTGGTATTTGATGGTAAACTGATAATTGGCTAACCGGGAAGACCACCGTTGTTCCAATGCACCTAACTGAGCCTGGGTAAATGAGACAGAGGATTGTTATCGGTGAAGGTGATAAATGGAGTGGCTGCCAAGTAATGCTTAAATTTTTCTGTCACGGCCGACACTAAAGCTAACAACTCTAACTTAAAGGTGCTGTAATTAGCATCATTACATTCCGTCTTCTTCAAACTCCAACTGGTGTATGCAATCACACGTTCTTGGCCTTCTTGTTTTTGAGAAAGGACGGCTCCCAAGCCTTGATTGCTAGCATCTGTATACAAGTGGAAGATCTGGTTGTAATCGGGATACGCAAGTACAGGTGCCACAGTCAATAAATTTTTCAACTGATCGAATGCAGCCTGTTGAATGTGAGTCCATCTTATGGGGAATTTTTTTTCATAACAGGTTTTAGGAACCGAACGGAGCAATTCGTGCAATGGAGCTGCAATGTGTGCAAACCTCTTCACAAATCTCCGGTAATATCCTACAAACCATAAGAACCTACGTACTACCTTTAGGGTGTTCGGAGCAGGCTAGTCTTGAACTGCTGCTAGTTTCCCCGGGTCAGGTGTAACTCTGTCCACACTCACAATATGTCCCAGATATAGGACGCTGGTCTTTAACAGATGGCACTTTGATGGTTTCACCTTCAAACCATACTCTGCGAGTCTTGTAAACACCTCTTGAAGATGTATAAGTGTTCATGATAGGTCTTGGAGTAAATTATAATATCGTCTAGGTAGATAAGCACCATGTCAAAGTTCTTATGGCCTGGGCAATGTTCCATGACCCTCTGGAATGTCCCAGGTGCATTGCAAAGACCAAAAAGGCATACAATCAAATTCATATAGCCCCAGAGGTGTTTTGAAGGCTGTCTTCTTTCAATCTACCGGCGCCATCTTGATTTGCCAGTATCCACTAGTTAAATCGAGGGTAGAAAAATAGGTGGCAGATTTTAAAGCTGTTAATGATTCCTCTATTCTCAGCAAAGGATAGGTATCTTTATGTGTGACCTGGTTTAGCTTTCTATAATCTACACAAAACCATAGCCTTCCATCTTTTTTTTGGACTAGGACTATGGGGGCTGCCCACGGGCTGTAACTTTCTCGAATGACCCCTGTTGCTTCCATTTCCTCCAACATTTTGCGAACAGGTGGTCGATAACGTTCTCTAATCGGTGGTGCATCCCCAGTTGGAATGTAATGTTGAATTTGTTCCACTCTGCCAAAGTCGGACGAACTTTTACTAAAAGTTGCAGCATTTTCCTTCACTACTCGCAATACTCCAGACTTAAGTTCCTCGGGAGTGTCAATTTCCCTGATCTGGATTACCTGCCACCAAGAAGTCTGCTCTTCACTCCCTCCTTCTTTTCCATCTGTCATCCTCATCTGTGTGGTTTCAATAGGGATCTTGATTACGTCCTGAATGGCAGTCCACACTAGTTTTGCTATAGTGTCATTTCGGAATAACTTAATGGGATGGTCATGCGGATTAAGAATTCTAATTGGTACTTGTCCTCCCTCCACTGTAGTTAAGGACCGAGCCACCACCACATCACTTCGAGTGGATCTTGAACAAGGCTCGACCACTAAGGTGTAACTTCTTCCCTGAGGACCACATCTCGCCTTTCCCCAGATTATGGTCTCTGTATTTGGGCGCAACATAATAGGTCTATGATCCGCAATCTTCTTCTTTCTGATTTCTCCATCTGGCTTCACTAGTTGCCGTTGACCTTGGAGTACTCTAATGGTCTTGTTTAAAGCTTGTTGAGCTGCAGGAGGTGCATGAGTTACTTCAGTCTTCAGAGCCACAATTAGATCCTCTGGACAGTTCTGCAACATGTTCATTCCGATGATAATTGGGGGAACTGTTTGATCATTGACGTTAGTAATTAGACATCCTTGACAAGGCAACATAGCCTCTCCAATCTTAAAGTCCACTTTGCAATAGCCCTTACATGAAATACTAAGTCCATTGCTGGCAAACAATCGGAACCAGGCAGGTGGGGGTGGTATTACTCATTTTTCTCCCCAATAATGATGGAAAGCCTCCACTATATGGTTGTCACTTGAGATCCTGTATCGAGTGTAGCTGGTACTTCTACCCCATCAATTTGTACATTAATGATAGGGCATTGCCCCACATAGTTCTTCTGGTGTAGGACCTATTCTTTCTGTTGCCCCCAAGGGTTGGTCTCTGGCCTCGGGGCATTGGCGTTTAAAAGTTCTTGTTGTCTTCACACGCATTCCACATGACCACTGCGGTCACACCTTCTACAGATAGGTCTGCCCTGTGAACCAAACCGATCGGTAGGTCTGTGGCCCCTTGCCTGTGCTGATTCGCACCAATCGCTATAGCCTCGTCGTCCCTCAGCATGCCAATCGGTTTCAGGACGTGCAGATGAGGAACGTTTCAAGAACTTCTGTAATTCTCTATTCATCTCAGCTATTCCAAGAGCAAATTCCTCCATTTGCCCCTTCAGTGTGGGCAAAGGATCTGAGGTTGGTGCTTGTATACTTTGAACCATGGTTTCTTCTGCTTGGGGAACTCTCCCGACACAGAATAAGTAATGTCATTACCCCCGGCTTGCTCTTGATACCCGGGCAACTCAGGAAAAGAGCTCTCTTTATGCTGGATTGGACCAACTACTTTAATTGCCGCTTCCTTGAAGTCCAAGAAATAATCCATACTTTTTTGCATTCTTAATAGTTTCAACTGTGTTTGAATGCTTTCATTATTAGTTCCGTCTATGAACTGATTCACTAAAACTTCATAGGGTTCTCTCACTTCAATCTCATCTAGTTCTTGTATATCTCACAACGCCTACTGCAAGCTTAAATCACAGTCCCTTAAGGATTCCAAAGGTTGTTGTTTGCATGAATAAAAACGAGACTTCAGCTCTGCCACAGTGCTGATATCAAACGTAGTGGCAAGTCGTTGAAATATTTGATCTGCAGTTTGCCTTTCTCCCAAGGGCAAGGAAAGCACTTCTCGCAACGCGGACCCTTTTAATTGCCCAACTAAAATATCTACCTGCTGTTAATCAGCCAATGGATAAAGCCGAAACTTCGACTGTAATTTCCTTTTAAATTCCATGAAATTGCTCGAGTCCTTTCTTCTCTCGCTCCCTACATAAATAGGTAGCCACGGGGCTCCAAAATAATAAGGGAGTTACGGTGGCACTGGCCATAGCTGGTTGATTGCTTGTTGTAGCGCCAGAATTCATGTTAGCACTGGTCGTAGCTGGTTGAGTACTTGTTTCAACAGGTATTTGTTCGTCGGTTGACATGTTTTGTATGTGATCCTATTCGTGGGATGCCAATTTTAGATGTGATGTTCCGGTAAGTACTTTAGTAAATAATGCTAAAATTACCTTTCAGTGGTCGCTCAGAGTCTTCCCACTCTTGGATCTTCACTGAGAGGTGAGGATACTGCTTTCTAAAGAATAATCGTCACTTTTAAGTTGCATTGTACAAATTATCGGTTTATTGGGGTATGGGCTGTGAAGGAATTTTTGTACAGATTAAATAAGCATAAATTTATAGAAACAGTTACAACACAATTGAATTTCAGATATCAACGAGATGTTTCACCATAAAATTAATAAACGCATTTATTAAACTGCTCCGTGACATGTCGGCTCGTTGTTTCAAGTAGGCTTCTTCCTAAATTTCAAGGGTTATCACTTACTGGTTACTTATGACTACACGAACAAGCACATATAATACTTGGTGAATTTTTAGGTTATATTGGACACACTCTACGAATATATTTCAACTTGGTATGGACAATACTCAATCAGCTCCCGTATTTAACACTAAAACTTGTCTTTACAGTACAATCCAACTAAATGCCCCTTAACGAATACTATCTCCAATATTTCCTATGAACAACAGGTTAAAATAATGTTTTGCGTAAGTTACAATAATACAGTTATATGCGGCTGATCAGCCGTGTTCCCGCAAGGATTTTTGTTAACTGGTTAAATGAATGTCGATAAGCCCTATAACTCCTTCCTGTGGGTACTGTGGCAAGCTTAGGAAGTCCAGAACGACAGAAAGCGGGCATAACAAATATATGGATGAAGCTACAAAGGTTATTTATAATCCTCTTTCCCTAAAGGTTTATCCTCAAGCGCTAATTCTGAGTGACGGATTCCTTGTCCAAGCAATTAAGGCACAGTTTCACTGACCCTCTGAATAATTTTGGGTATAGTTGCTCCTGAGCTATCACTGGTATAATATTAGTTGCTGTCAGAGATGTAATATGCTGCAGGCTAATCTCTCTAGTACGTCTATGGACTGCAGTTGCTCACGGTGTTACAGAAGATGAGTCTGCTGTGTACCTTTATACGCTACCAAATCAGTTCTGGGGTGAATTAAGAGAGTACTCTACTTATAATAAGTGCACTTATTATTACTGCTGCATTCAATGTTCCCTGGCTGAAGTAACAGTTCCTTTGTGATGCAGGCTAGTGTTACTGTGACATTCACTATAACTGTCTAGCAGTTTCAGCTGTTGTAGGCTGCTCGTCCATATATGAGCGGTGGATCCGCCTCTAAGACCGCCCCCCTTAAGTCACTGAATGCCAGGGCTCTTGTGATGGCTCCACCCCAGCTCCATCAATCACCATCAGGCCACACCTCCTTCAGGCCATCTCTTTAAGAGGGAAGTCACTGCCTACCGCCACCCTGCTAGGCGGATCTATCACGCCTCATGGATGATGTCACCAGGTTCCCGGGAGGTCACAGCTCAAGGCACGCTCACCCGCTGCACAGCCAGGAACCGGCGCTCACCACAGCCTCCTCACGGAAGTCCCGTTACCAGAGCTCAGGTAGCAGTTCTCCTCTCTTCCGCAGCCGAACTCCAACTGCGCCACACACTCCCAACATCCCTTGTGGACCTTTCCAACTGTTCCCTCATGTGCGGGCCGGGTCTCCAGAGCCCGCTCGTGCTGCCAGACTCTCCCTGCTGCTGGCACTGTCCATGCACAGCGCAATTCAGCTGCTTGCCTTCCCTTTGCAATTCCCCACTGGGCAGTCATCCACAGCTCCCCTCCATGGGGAAACATTTTATGAGTTAGTTTTCCCTCTGTGAGGGATGCACAGTTATATTTCCCTCTTATGAACTCTTATGAACTACCTTATGAACTTATTTTTAATCTATCAGGGTGTTACATAATGATTTCTTATAACTGGTAATAGATTTGACATGAGCTAAAAATCAGGGCCTGTGGAATCCGGAGTGCCCAGAATCTCTGCGGCTAAGGCTATGACTTTCGACCAAAATGGAACACTTTACAAAGATAGAATTTGATTGGAGATGAAAACCATTTGGCCCATCTAGATTGCTCTTTTAGAGTGTGGTTTATTATGGTTAAGAGATAGATTTGGATTAAGGGTTTGATGTAGGGGTTTGGTTAAGGTATTAGTGTTAGGGTATTAGGGTCAGAGTACGGATTAAGGATAAGAGTTGGGGTGTTAGTGATAGGATAGCAATGATTATTTGTAAGGTGTAGAATATTAGTGTTGGGGTTTAATATTAAGGGTGAGGGTTAGGGTATTAGTGTTAGAGTATTAGGTAAGGATGTACTTAATGGAAAATGCCACAGTTTTTGGACTTTGGCCACATTTTTAAAGGGCACTGCACCAAGCTCCGGAATACTATGGGTAATACCAGCTTTTGCTGGAGTTACCCTTAAGAAGACTATGGGCTTCTCATTGCATTTTCCCCAGAAAGGGATCCATTCAGATCCCTCTCAGCACCCCCGTGGCCATCGTGTTACTCTGCACATGCGCAGAGGGACTCTTATGGCCAAAACCTGGAGGTTCAGTGATCACAAAGGATAGTTTTTATCAGGACTGCATTTCTATGTATATACTGTACCTGAAAGTTACACAATGCTTAGTATATTCCACCCTTAGTGTTTGGGGTATAATACTAAAAATTGTATTTATGTAGTGTACTTTCTCCAATAGGACTCAAGGTGCTTAAGGTGTAGGGTTACTGTATTAGTGTTAGAGTATTAATATTAAGGGTGAATTTTAGGTTATTAGTATTAGAGTATTAGGATTAAGGGTGAACGGTAGGTTATTAGTGTTAGGGTATTAGGATTAAGGGTTAGCGTATTAGTGTTATGGGTTAGGATTAAAGGTGAGGGTTAGGATTTTAGGGTAAGGTTTAGGATATTTGAACACATACTCACAGCCAGGTCACAGAGATCCAGCTGGGGAGAGTGTCCAGGGTGAATTTCAGGAGCAGTAGGGAAAAAAACTTAGGGGAAGATGTACTAAGCACTGAAGAGAGGGGAAGTGAGCCAGTCAGCTGCTCTGTATAATCTTATAGTATGCAAATGAGAAATGTTACTTCAATGCTGATTGGTTCCCATGGGCAACTTCTCCACTGGCTCACTTCTCAACTCATATCACTGCTTAATACATCTCCCCCTTAATGCATTATCACCTTGCAATGTCCGAGCAAAGTGCCCAGCAAGTAATGTCCAGACTCCAAAACATGGAGAAAGCAGGTGCTGAAGTGGAGAGAGGCCACGGTGCAGTTTCTTCAAAGTAATTTAACAGTAGTAGAGATTTAAGGTTGACTGTTATCCTCCTGAATTCCTCCCGCGTAACTCCGCTATAACTCTAATAAGGTTTTAATTGTAATTACACTTAGAAAATAAAAAGAAAACACTTTGAATAAGATAGCAAAACAAAACACAGTAGCCTGTACACTAATTAATACAGCTCTACATACATGTGTGCTGAATGATTAGACCCCACCCCCAATATCCCTTTCTCTTTGCCATGCTAGCAATAAATTCCACAACAATAAACAATGCCTGAACATCACCCCACTTACCTAGCATATGTAAACCTACCAAAAATAATATTCAATAAAGAATTTCTGCTCCAATAAAATGCGACTGCTGCAGGGGTGCTTTAAGAGAGGAGGAGGCCCGTGTGCAGCTTCTTCCGTTCGGGCCCCCTCCTCTCTGCCCGGAGCACTGTAGAGTCTGAGCCCAAGAGGGCTCAAACTCTACTGCGCATGCGCAGATCTCCGGGAAAATGGCGTGGTGGCTATTTTGCCAGTGATTCCTATGTGCATGCTCAGAACTCCATGAAGATGGGCGCTGCACCATTTTCACAGGGTTTAAACAGCGCCGGTCATGTTGGTGCAGGACTCCGGAAGGGTGAGTATAAAAAAATGGGTGCAGCGTGTGCGGTGTGGTCCCCCCTGGACTCATGGGCCCGTGTGCACCGCACACATTGCACCTATTATAGATATGTCAGTGGACTGCTGCAATATTATTTTACCTTTTAGTTGTGAAGAAGGATCAATCAGATCACAGCCCCATCAATGCCAGCTATAGACAGAGCTAGTTATATTTGTGTATTTAACTCACATAATGATTTAAATGTGATTACACTTACAAAAAAAACAAAAAACTCTATGAATAAGAAACAATACACAGCAGCTCATACCGCCTGCAGTCTATACAGTAATTAATAAATAGTGGTACATACTGTACATGGGTGCTGAATCATTGGACTCCACGCCCAATCCGTGTTAATTTTGTTGATGAAAATTTGACTAAAAGTATTCGTCGACTTCAGTTTATTTAGGGACTATAATCAGACTAAAATTAAAACTGAGATCCACTGACTAAGGCCTATATAGTCGCAGATGCTCAATTAGTCTAGTGATATCATTCAGGTGCTTGAAAGGGAGGGGTATTTCTAAGCAAGAAAAAAAGCATTTTGTTTCCCCCAGCACCCTGAATGATAGCAGTAACCGGATATAAATCCCACACAATATTAGAATTCAGAGATCTCGGTTACATATATTTGCGCAAATGTATGAATAAGCCCCAAAGCCACGTCAAGGCCTCTCTGTATATTTGGGGTCCCTAGCTCTATATCTAGGAGCAGGGTGTGGCACTCCAAAAATTAGCAAAAGTCAGAAAGCCCAGGGCAGCATACCAGTGAAAAACTATAGTGTTAATAAATTAGTGTTAGGAAGCCGAAGCTATAAAGAAAGTGATACAAAAATGAGATGTAATTAAAATAAGAAATAGTGTTAAAGAAATTAGTAAGTGATAAGTGTTAATAGAATGTAAAGGTATGCCACACTGAAGCCATCCAATCCAGCTCAGCCAATCCAGGGGCACCCCACTCCACACCTCCATAACCCCAATCTGGTTCTATGATTACCCTAGCAAAGAGCCGCATGATAATAGCTCCTTACTTAACTATATCTAAGCTGAGAGCTACCTACCTTGGAGCAACCCCATAATGCTCCATATGGCATATCAGGACCTGCACCACTGACTAAGGGCCCAATTTCAGACCTGATCGTAGCAGCAAAATCTTTCTCTAATGGGCAAAACCATGTGCACTGCAGGTGGGGCAAATATAACATGTGCAGAGAGAGTTTGATTTGGGTGGGGTGTGTTCAAACTGAAATCTAAATTGCAGTGTAGAAATAAAGCAGCCAGCAGGGTTGGACTGGCCCATAGGGGTACAGAGGAAATCACTGGTGGGCCCCACTGTCTGGGGTCCACCCCCTCTTCTGGGATCCTCCAGATTGCACACTTGAATTATAAATTATTAGTGATGAGCGGATTCAGTTTTACTCGGTTTTACTCTGTTCTCAAAACGGCATCTTATTGGCTCACGAATGTCACGTGTTTTGAATAGCCAATAAGATGCCGTTTTGAGAACCGAGTAAAACCGAGTAAAACCGAATCCGCTCATCACAATAAATTATGCATATGTTAAATTAAAATGCACAGGACTAAGGTGTATTTTCTACATTGCATTGCTGTTATTAAACTGGTACATAATTATACATGCACTAGCACTATATACTATAAATATTATTTATCAAGGGCCCCAGACCATGCACTAATGGTTAGCCAAGCCTCTAAGATGGGCCCCTATCACTGCATTTCCCCGGTGGGCCCTTCATGCCCCAGTCCGACACTGGCAGCCAGTATTTACCCTGCACAGAAACAATATAATCCACCCAAATCTAACTCTCTCTGCACATGTTATATCTGCCCCACCTGCAGTGTCAGACTGGAGCATGAAGGGCCCACCAGGGGAAATACAGTGGTAGGGGCCTGTGTTTAGGGATGTGGCCAGTCTCCAGAGGGGGTGTGGCCACTCACCACAGAGGCTTGGCTAACCATTAGGGAGTTCATGGTCTGGGCCCCTTGATAAATATACACAGTAATTACTGTTAGTGCATGCATGATAATGTACCAGATTAGTAACAGCAATGCACTGTAGAAAATACACCATAGTACTGTGCAGTATAATATAACATATGTATAATGTATATTTAGTGTACAGTCTGGAACCTGATCCCTAGAGGTTTAGGAAGAGGCTGGGGGGCAGGCAATAGGGCCCACCGGTGGTTTCCCCTGTACCCCTGTGGGCCAGTCCGACCCTGCCCACCTGCAGTGCACATGGTTTTGCCCATTAGAGAAAGATTTTGCTGCTACGATCAGGTCTGAATTAGGCCCTTAATCTTAACTAAAACAAAGCCAAAAAAAGTGACTAATGGGTCTATTCCTGAAGCAGTGAAAAGAGTGGAGAAGTGAGCATGTGGAGAATTTGCCCATGGCAACCAATCAGCTGCTCCGTACAATTGTATAGTATGCAAATTGTAAATGTTACTTCAATGCTGATTGGTCGCCATGGGAAATTTATCCACTGGCTCACTTCTCCACATTTTTCACTGCTTCATGAATAGACCCCTAAGACTAAAATGAAATTTCAAATCCTTGTCAAAGGACACAGGAATTAACACTGGAAGTACAGTTTAAATTAAATGATATGTTCTAGATACTTACAGCCAATAATTATGACCTGCTGTGAAGGAAATAGGACTTTGTGTTGTACTTATTTATTCTAACAAACTTAAGGCATTAATTTGTATATGATACAGTATATGGGAGCACTACGGTAAGTCAGACTCAATATGTAACACATTCTTAGACTACTTAGCCTGGATCACTAAACATACAGTAAAAGGTATGCAAACTTCTCAAGAGAATTTTAGAGAAATGTTCTTCAGGAAAATCCATTACATTATCATAAAACTGTTTGCAAAAGTTATGACTAAAACATTGGCTAAAATTAGACTAAAATGAAAACTGAGATCCCCTGACTAAATCGTGACTAAAACAAAGCAAAAGAAAAAGATTAAAATGTGACTATAAACCAACTACAATTTTAAGTAATAGACTGAGACTAAAACTAAATTGAAAATCCATGTCAAAATGAACACTGCCCCATATACCCCCCACCCATTGCCAGGCTTGCAATAATTCCTCAGCAACAAACAATGGGGCAGATGTATTAACCTGGAGAAGGCATAAGGAAGTGATAAACCAGTGATATGTGCAAGGTGATAAACACACCAGCCAATCGGCTCCAATATGCAAATCGACAGTTAGGAGCTGATTGGCTGGTGGGTTTATCACCTTGCACTTATCACTGGTTTATCACTTCCTTCTGCCTTCTCCAGGTTAATACATCTGCCCCAATCCCTGAACCTCACCCAGTGTTGGACTGGAGCATGAAGTCATCAACTAGTTAGTCGTTCCCCCTATATTCTCACCAGGGGCGGTTTTAAATAGGAGAGGGTTTGTGTGCAAGATCCAATAAGGCCCCCTCCTCTCTGTCAGCACAGGAAATTTTGGCTTTGAGCCAGACTCTGCAGCGGATGTGCAGGTCTTCGGTAACATGGTGCAAGCACAGTGTTCCCGGAGATATCTTACAGATGTGTCCTCATATATCTTTGCTGCAGCCTGCAGTCACGCCAAATAGCCCATCTTGGCAGATGACCTAGCGTCTGTGTCTTTTTTGCTTTTTTTTTTAATATATGACATTTGTATATCTGTATGCGACTGAGTTTCTGAATCTGTACACAAAGTGCTACAATGTACCAGCAGCAGGGGACCCAGGGGCCCGTGTGTACATAACAGGGACAGAGAAAGGGCCATAGGATGTCTAGAACATGCAGATCTGTAGTAGTGCAAACCCATGTTGCAAAATCAACGAGAAGAGAGGGTCAGAGAAATGCAAAGCACTCAGATAATATCTTCAACATTCAACGGAACTCAGAAGAGAATGATATAACTTCTTAAACCAGGAAGTGACACAGTATGAACAAGGGTCACTGTAATGTGGCATAATATGTACCGGGGACACTGGCATAATGTGAATTGGGATACTGTGTGGCATAATGTGTACTGGCAACCCTTCAATGTGACATTATGTAAATTAGGGAACTACGATTATTCATAAAATAAACTAGAGCACTACTATAGTTCAGAATCTTAACTACAGATGGAGCCACTCTAGTTGTGGCTCCGCCTGTGACTAGGGGGACCTATCGCAGAGAGCGTCCCCATCCATCTGGATTCATGCGCCCACGACGGAGACGTGCCCCATTCAGTTGAATGGAGAGCGTCTCCGTCCATGCGCGCGGACAGAGACGCTTTGAATGTGAGCGTCTCTGTGCACTCCTGACCTAACTAGGTGGACGGATCGCCTAGTCATGCCAGGACTGCTCGTTTGCAATGGAGCCGCCTCAGATGAGTGCCTCCATCTGTAGGACACTATTATGGGGAATAAAATGAATAACTGTTGCGGATAGGGTGTCTCTGAAGAAGCATTGGGGCAGGGGCCCCTTCAATATGTTGCTACGGGGGCCAACAAAATTCTAGATATGCTTCTGAGCAGAGCAGACAAAAAACAGCTTTTAAACTGTATACAGTAAATACAGTATTCCATTGAAAAGCAATAACTGACTCAAATACAGTTACAGTATACAAGCAATGCAAGACTTGCTATAGCTGATGGATGCAGTGAATTGGATTCCGATGAAATCAAGCAGTTCACTTGCATTCCACTTGTGATCCCAGAAATCCTGGAGCATAGATCATAGATAGTGGCAGTGCTTTATCAATGGCTCAGGGGATAATACATCAATGACAACTTTTACACTTTTACACTCTACTAGAGCAGTCATTACTGTTGGTTGACAAACACTGGACTCTATATGTAATAATAAATTAATAAAACTAGACATATTGTTTAACAAATCGTTAGGTAGATTTAACATCTGAGTTGTAAATACTTAACACACATTTGATTATTAAATGCACAGTACATTTAGGTTTATCATTACAATAAGAGCAAACATTATTTAAATTAAGTTTACAAGAAATGGAGAGATAATTTAACCAGCGCTCCTTTATCCGTCTTAGCTCTCTGATGGTCTCAGACAGTTTACCCTCATTTCAGCATAATTCATACCAGTATGAAAAAGAGGAAAAAATGATATAGTGAAGTACAGTTTAATAATATATTAAAAACAAGCAATGTGCAATACAATTAATTTCTTATACACAACAGGTGAAGCAGTGCCCATTGAGTAGCAGTTCTCAAATCACTCTATGCAGAGGAAAATTACCAAAGAAGTTGGAACTGTGATTAAACAGTTCATATACAGCATGAGAGTCTGTGGGAAACGAATTCCCAGGATTTCCCCACAAGCAACCCGCAGTTGTCAGGTAATCAGCGCTGCTGAGCAGATTAAGAACGCCTCAACACCAACGCGTTTCTACCCTTCCTTGGGTCTTTTTCAAGATGCCAAACATGGATCCATGTTTGGCACCTTAAAAAAGACCCAAGGAAGGGTAGAAACGCGTCCCGGGAATTCATTTCCCACAGACTCTAATACTGTATATGAACTGTTTAATCACAGTTCCAACATCTTTGGTAATTTTCCTCTGCATAGAGTGATTTGAGAACTGCCACTCAAAGGGCACTGCTTCACCTGTTGTGTATAAGAAATTAATTGTATTGCACATTGCTTGTTTTTAATATATTATTAAACTGTACTTCACTATATCAATTTTTCCTCATTTTCAATGAAATGAGGGTAAACTGTCTGAGACCATCAGAGAGTTAAGACGGCTAAAGGAGCGCTGGTTAAATTATCTCTCCATTTCCTATAAACTGTATGCACTTTTGGTGAAGGGTGGAGGATACCTTCAAGGAGTATTTTAACTGACAAGCTGCTCTAGTTTGCGCACGGAATCATTCTCACTATTTTTATTTTCTGCACTATTTAAATGAAAACTTTGCAATATAATAAAGTCCTCTTTCAGAAGCAGCACATCTGCCTTGTTGTTTGCCTGAAGAATTGTACCAAGCACACATGCTAGACACACAGGTGTTCCATTATTCTTCAAACGTTTGATAACAATAGCAGCTTGGTCTTTTGTTACAAGTTCTCTCACCTAAAACTGTCTCCAAGTATTATTTCTGCCACTTTCTTTAGCAAATGGCCATTATTAAATCCATGGATGGGACTCTGTTTTTATGTTATGACGCATTCTATTGCATTTTTCACATACCCAATGCTGGGGTCTGTGTGTAGTGATAAAAAAACTACTCTAGTTCTCCCAGCTCCTGAGCTACGTATGACTGCTGAGACTCATTTAGTTGCAGTTGCAAAGCGGCTATTGGGGGTCATTCCGAGTTGTTTGCTCGTTGCCGATTTTTGCAACGGAGCGATTAAGGCAAAAATGCGCATGCGCATGGTTCGCAGTGCGCATGCGGTTAGTATTTTAACACAAAACTTAGATTTACTCACGCCCGAACGAAGATTTTTCATCGTTGAAGTGATCATAGTGTGATTGACAGGAAGTGGGTGTTTCTGGGCGGAAACTGGCTGTTTTCTGGGAGTGTGCGGAAAAACGCAGGTGTGCCAGGGAAAAACGCGGGAGTGTCTGGAGAAACGGGGGAGTGTCTGGCCGAACGCTGGGCGTGTGTGTGACGTCAAACCAGGAACGAAACTGACTGAACTGATCGCTTTTTGTGAGTAAGTCTCGCGCTACTCAGAAACTGCTAAGAATTTTCTATTTGCAATTCTGCTAATCTTTCGTTCGCAATTCTGCTAAGCTAAGATACACTTAGGGCGGCGGCTTAGCGTGTGCAATGCTGTTAAAAGCAGCTAGCGAGCGAACAACTCGGAATCACCCCCATTGTACACACATTGGTTGACGTTTTCTAACTGGGCATGCATCTGAGCGCAGTATGCACGCACAGCGAGTGAACTGTGATTGCGGTTGCACCAAGGAATTAGTCACAAAGTGAGTGACAGGAAGACAGCATTTGGAGGTGATAACGGGGAGTGGTCGGATAAATGCAGGTGTTCAGATGGCGTTTTCTGGGAGTGCGTAAATTATCAACTGCAATCTTACTTGCTACTGGAGAGCCCTCTGCATCCCTGGAGAACAGTTAAGCCTGTGCATCTACAGAGGCATACAGACTCTGCGACATGACCCGATTTGCAACGATGGTACCAATGTATCAGCAATTATATGCCGTCAGATGGAAATGCTGCAACAGCAGTGGGCATCCATATGCTCAGGTTAGCTTCTGCCCATATTACCATGTAATCGCAATTGCATAAGGCAAAAGATAGCAACAGCAGCAGCAAGAACAATTACATCTGAATGAGACTCAATGTGCCTTAGCATGTCCTTGTTTCAAATACAACATACGATATCTTCAAATTTAAGCATAATGAGGTGTCCATATCTAACAAGCAGTGATACTCTGTGGATAGATTTGTTAGACCTAGCCCGACCGGCTGGTAGTACTGGGCAAAAAAATAGCGGGTACAGAATTAACGTGCTATCATTTCTTGGAGTCATGTTTTCCTGATTTTGCTGCAGGCGTAATGTTTCTGCAAAGGGGGATAAATAAGCATTTACTATGCTGGTACAGGGTGCCATCTCAATACAAGTTCACCATCTCCCCTTTTAAGCAGTTTGTATTATGGTCAGGCCCGTAGTAACGTCTGTTTGGACATTTTTGTATTAGAACCAGTGGCGTGTGGTGGGGTGAGGCAAGTGAGGCAGAGCCTTTTCTGCCATACTAACGTTTAAACCAGAGGTTTGACTATATAGAGTATATGACAAATAAAAAGATTATACTGTACTATAAATATCTTCTTTTTACTATTCTAATGATTTTTATAGTCAAATCTCTGGAGTAGAAAGTCTATGGCAGGTGAGGCAGTGCCTATCTTTTTCGCACATCTCTGATCAAAACTCACCGAAATTCCAGGAGTTTATACTGCTGCACCTGTGTATAATGCCCACATGCACCCTTGGGATCATACTGTATATTGGCCCCCATTTATCAAGCATTGGAGAGTGAATAATAGCACGGTGATAAAGTACTAACCAATCAGCTCCTAACTTCCATGTTACAGGCTGTGTTTGGAAAATGACAGCAGCTGATTGGTTGGTACTTTATCACCATGCAATTTATCACTCTTCAAGGCTTGATAAGTCTGGGCCATTGTGTGTAAATCTGGCTCTGGTACCAGCCAGTGCCTCCTGAGCCATTTACCTCACTGCACCTCTCTGATTAGAACATACTGTATCTGCAGTTTGAACCTCCTGAAGACCAGAGTCTCAACTGCTTCAATATCATTACCATGTTTCCATTGTAAGTGTTGAGATTCTGTACTTACTGATTTAATTTTTTCATTTCTGTCAATAAACACAGAAATATCTATTGTTACATTTTGTAATTTTCTGCCAGTGATCTTGTTTCTTCTTTTTTTTCTCTGTGTCCGTTATGGAATTTAGATATACGGTACACTGGTCTCTCGTGAGAGCTAGAAAGTTGTTTGCCAGGCATCTTGTACGTGGAGCTACAGAGGTTTCTTTTTTAAAGGGTTTCATGCATGATGCACAGAATTGATGCTGCATAAAGGAAAATACACACCAGAGCCAGAACTGTGTATACACACCGCCCATGGTGTGTTTTCCTTGATACTATTGCTGCTATTCACAGTGAAAACGAATATAGAAAAAAACATTTCTGTACAAAATATTTAGAACCTCCATTGGTTAAAAAAATGCTTTATACTAAGAATATAGCATTGTGTAATGATAGTAGTGTAACAGAACAGGTATTGCAGCAAACACTGGAAACCCCTTTGCCCTTGCTCATGTTACAGTAGATTATAATGTACGCTACGGGAAGAGGCATTTGGTGATACATATGCCATAGTTTCCTACCATCCTGCGGGAGACTCCCAGTTCACTGTGGAATCACCTGCTGCCCAGCAAAATTAGATAAAGCTCCCGGATTTCCCATTGCCCTGTTCGAGGTGGGCCTGGATGAGAGGATGTCACCCAGGAGGAAAACCCGTTATGAAGAGGAGTGAGGACAAGACTAGAGATGTGCACTTGACATTTTTCGGGTTTTGTGTTTTGGTTTTGGGTTCGGTTCCGCGGCCGTGTTTTGGGTTCGACCGCGTTTTGGCAAAACCTCACCGAATTTTTTTTGTCGGATTCGGGTGTGTTTTGGATTCGGGTGTTTTTTTCAAAAAACACTAAAAAACAGCTTAAATCATAGAATTTGGGGGTCATTTTGAT
Source organism: Pseudophryne corroboree (assembly GCF_028390025.1). NCBI lineage: Eukaryota > Metazoa > Chordata > Amphibia > Anura > Myobatrachidae > Pseudophryne > Pseudophryne corroboree. The sequence continues at coordinate 894,013,065 of NC_086445.1, read as the reverse complement.
CCCAAAGTATTATTAACCTCAAAAACCATAATTTCCACTCATTTTCAGTCTATTCTGAATACCTCACACCTCACAATATTATTTTTAGTCCTAAAATTTGCACCGAGGTCGCTGGATGACTAAGCTAAGCGACCCTAGTGGCCGACACAAACACCTGGCCCATCTAGGAGTGGCACTGCAGTGTCATGCAGGATGGCCCTTCCAAAAAATACTCCCCAAACAGCACATGACGCAAAGAAAAATTAAAGAAAAAAGAGGTGCAAGATGGAATTGTCCTTGGGCCCTCCCACCCACCCTTATGTTGTATAAACAGGACATGCACACTTTAACCAACCCATCATTTCAGTGACAGGGTCTGCCACACGACTGTGACTGAAATGACGGGTTGGTTTGGACCCCCACCAAAAAAGAAGCAATTAATCTCTCCTTGCACAAACTGGCTCTACAGAGGCAAGATGTCCACCTCATCATCATCCTCCGATATATCACCGTGTACATCCCCCTCCTCACAGATTATCAATTCGTCCCCACTGGAATCCACCATCTCAGCTCCCTGTGTACTTTGTGGAGGCAATTGCTGCTGGTCAATGTCTCCACGGAGGAATTGATTATAATTCATTTTAATGAACATCATCTTCTCCACATTTTCTGGAAGTAACCTCGTACGCCGATTGCTGACAAGGTGAGCGGCGGAACTAAACACTCTTTCGGAGTACACACTTGTGGGAGGGCAACTTAGGTAGAATAAAGCCAGTTTGTGCAAGGGCCTCCAAATTGCCTCTTTTTCCTGCCAGTATAAGTACGGACTGTCTGACGTGCCTACTTGGATGCGGTCACTCATATAATCCTCCACCATTCTTTCAATGGGGAGAGAATCATATGCAGTGCCAGTAGACGACATGTCCGTATCCGTAATCGTTGTCAGGTCCTTTAGTCCGGACCAGATGTCAGCATCAGCAGTCGCTCCAGACTGCCCTGCATCACCGCCAGTTGGTGGGCTCGGAATTCTGAGCCTTTTCCTCGCACCCCCAGTTGCGGGAGAATGTGAAGGAGGAGATGTTGACAGGTCGCGTTCCGCTTGACTTGACAATTTTCTCACCAGCAGGTCTTTGAACCCCAGCAGACTTGTGTGTGCCGGAAAGAGAGATCCAAGGTAGGTTTTAAATCTAGGATCGAGCACGGTGGCCAAAATGTAGTGCTCTGATTTCAACAGATTGACCACCCGTGAATCCTTGTTAAGCGAATTAAGGGCTCCATCCACAAGTCCCACATGCCTAGCGGAATCGCTCCGTGTTAGCTCCTCCTTCAATGTCTCCAGCTTCTTCTGCAAAAGCCTGATGAGGGTAATGACCTGACTCAGGCTGGCAGTGTCTGAACTGACTTCACGTGTGGCAAGTTCAAAGGGCAGCAGAACCTTGCACAACGTTGAAATCATTCTCCACTGCGCTTGAGACAGGTGCATTCCACCTCCTATATCGTGCTGAATTGTATAGGCTTGAATGGCCTTTTGCTGCTCCTCCAACCTCTGAAGCATATATAGGGTTGAATTCCACCTCGTTACCACTTCTTGCTTCAGATGATGGCAGGGCAGGTTCAGGCGTTTTTGGTGTTGCTCCAGTCTTCTGTACGTGGTGCCTGTACGCCGAAAGTGTCCCGCAATTCTTCTGGCCACCGACAGCATCTCTTGCACGCCCCTGTCGTTTTTTTAAAAAATTCTGCACCACCAAATTCAAGGTATGTGCAAAACATGGGACGTGCTGGAATTTGCCCATATTTAATGCACACACAATATTGCTGGCGTTGTCCGATGCCACAAATCCACAGGAGAGTCCAATTGGGGTAAGCCATTCCGCGATGATCTTCCTCAGTTGCCGTAAGAGGTTTTCAGCTGTGTGCGTATTCTGGAAACCGGTGATACAAAGCGTAGCCTGCCTAGGAAAGAGTTGGCGTCCGTGCACATTCTCGGTATCGCCTGCCTAGAGAAGTGGAACCTAGATGGTATTTGGTAACGGGGGCACACTACCTCAAGAAATTGTCTAGTTCCCTGTGAACTAACGGCGGATACCGGACGCACGTCTAACACCAACATAGTTGTCAAGGCCTCAGTTATCCGCTTTGCAACAGGATGACTGCTGTGATATTTCATCTTCCTCGCAAAGGACTGTTGGACAGTCAATTGCTTGGTGGAAGTAGTAAAAGTGGGCTTACGACTTCCCCTCTGGGATGACCATCGACTCCCAGCAGCAACAACAGCAGCGCCAGCAGCAGTAGGCGTTACACGCAAGGATGCATCGGAGGAATCCCAGGCAGGAGAGGACTCGTCAGAATTGCCAGTGACATGGCCTGCAGGACTATTGGCATTCCTGGGGAAGGAGGAAATTGACACTGAGGGAGTTGGTGGGGTGGTTTGCGTGAGCTTGGTTACAAGAGGAAGGGATTTACTGGTCAGTGGACTGCTTCCGCTGTCGCCCAAAGTTTTTGAACTTGTCACTGACTTATGATGAATGCGCTGCAGGTGACGTATAAGGGAGGATGTTCCGAGGTGGTTAACGTCCTTACCCCTACTTATTACAGCTTGACAAAGGCAACACACGGCTTGACACCTGTTGTCCGCATTTCTATTGAAATACTTCCACACCGAAGAGCTGATTTTTTGGGTATTTTCACCAGGCATGTCAATGTCCATATTCCTCCCACGGACAACAGGTGTCTCCCCGGGTGCCTGACTTAAACAAACCACCTCACCATCAGAATCCTCCTGGTCAATTTCCTCCCCAGCGCCAGCAACACCCATATCCTCCTCATCCTGGTGTACTTCAACACTGACATCTTCAATCTGACTATCAGGAACTGGACTGCGGGTGCTCCTTCTAGCACTTGCAGGGGGCGTGCAAATGGTGGAAGGCGCATGCTCTTCACGTCCAGTGTTGGGAAGGTCAGGCATCGCAAACGACACAATTGGACTCTCCTAGTGGATTTGGGATTTCGAAGAACGCACAGTTCTTTGCTGTGCTTTTGCCAGCTTGAGTCGTTTCATTTTTCTAGCGAGAGGCTGAGTGCTTCCATCCTCATGTGAAGCTGAACCACTAGCCATGAACATAGGCCACGGCCTCAGCCGTTCCTTGCCACTCCGTGTGGTAAATGGCATATTGGCAAGTTTACGCTTCTCCTCCGACAATTTTATTTTAGATTTTGGAGTCCTTTTTTTACTGATATTTGGTGTTTTGGATTTTACATGCTCTGTACTAAGACATTGGGCATCGGCCTTGGCAGACGACGTTGATGGCATTTCATCGTCTCGGCCATGACTAGTGGCAGCAGCTTCAGCACGAGGTGGAAGTGGATCTTGATCTTTCCCTATTTTTGGAACCTCAACATTTTTGTTCTCCATATTTTAATAGGCACAACTAAAAGGCACCTCAGGTAAACAATGGAGATGGATGGATACCAGTATACTTATGGATGGACGAGCGACTGCCGACACAGAGGTAGCTACAGCCGTGGACTACCGTACTGTGTCTGCTGCTAATATAGACTGGATGATAATGAGATGAAATTAATATATATATATATATATATATAATATCACTAGTACTGCAGCCAGACAGGTATATATATTTATTATGTAATGACTGATGACGGACCTGCTGGACACTGTCAGCTCAGCACCGCAGACTGCTATAGTAAGCTACTATAGTAGTATGTATCAAGAAGAAAGAAAAAAAAAAAACCACGGGTAGGTGGTATACAATTATGGATGGACGAGCGACTGCCGACACAGAGGTAGCTACAGCCGTGGACTACCATACTGTGTCTGCTGCTAATATAGACTGGATGATAATGAGATGAAATTAATATATATATATATATATATAATATCACTAGTACTGTAGCCGGACAGGTATATATATTTATTATGTAATGACTGATGACGGACCTGCTGGACACTGTCAGCTCAGCACCGCAGACTGCTACAGTAAGCTACTATAGTAGTATGTATCAAGAAGAAAGAAAAAAAAAACCACGGGTAGGTGGTATACAATTATGGATGGACGAGTGACTGCCGACACAGAGGTAGCTACAGCCGTGGACTACCGTACTGTGTCTGCTGCTAATATAGACTGGATGATAATGAGATGAAATTAATATATATATATATAATATCACTAGTACTGCAGCCGGACAGGTATATATATTTATTATGTAATGACTGATGACGGACCTGCTGGACACTGTCAGCTCAGCACCGCAGACTGCTACAGTAAGCTACTATAGTAGTATGTATCAAGAAGAAAGAAAAAAAAAAACCACGGGTAGGTGGTATACAATTATGGATGGACGAGCGACTGCCGACACAGAGGTAGCTACAGCCGTGGACTACCGTACTGTGTCTGCTGCTAATATAAAAAATATATAAAAAGTAACTTGCGCCCTAGCTTCAGCTCGGCAGATCACCAAAAAAGAGCACCACTCCTTTATAGACACAATAGAAACACAGAGGCGATCTCCCAGCGATGCTACTATATGTTCCAAGTCCGTATGTATTCCTGTTCCTCAAACAGAGAACATAATATGTGACATGTCCATTAGCAAATGTCCAATATTTTTACAGATGACTTCTAGGGTCACTCTCTTTCAGTGACTGACCTGTACTAAATGCGATGCATTCCCATAAAGGTTTCTTTCACACTTCATATAACAAAATTCTTCTAACACACGGTCTATTGGTACCAGGCTTACCTTTATGATAAGCCCTATATGCGCTGAAAGGTATCTTTTTCCAGTCCCAGTTGATATCTGGACTTCCGCTACCTCCACAAAAATGGCTCCAAATGACAGCAGACGGTGAAAAAAAGTCTATTTAATTCCAAAGAACATTATCCCGCAACAATGCAGGGATAAGAGATAAAAACAAAACAAAAATAACAATAAAATACAAGAGTACCCTATATTACGAATAGCAGGACCACTTCCAATGATACTGGTAGGATGGATTTAGGTAAAAAGTTCCCAACTATAAGGGGTTTAAAAAGGGAAAAACCGATTACCCACAAAGTGTTGCCAACCACCATGGAAGAATATGGCCCAAAGTTCTCCTTAAAATACAATTATGGATGGACGAGCGACTGCCGACACAGAGGTAGCTACAGCCGTGGACTACCGTACTGTGTCTGCTGCTAATATAGACTGGATGATAATGAGATGAAATTAATATATATATATATATAATATCACTAGTACTGCAGCCGGACAGGTATATATATTTATTATGTAATGACCGATGACGGACCTGCTGGACACTGTCAGCTCAGCACCGCAGACTGCTACAGTAAGCTACTATAGTATGTATCAAGAAGAAAAAAAAAAAAACACGGGTAGGTGGTATATTACAATTATATATATATATATACAATTATATATATATATATTAAACTGGTGGTGATTAATTAAACTGGTGGTCAGGTCACTGGTCACACTATCAGCAACTTGCAAGTAGTACTCCTAAGCAGACAATCACAATATACTGGTGGTCAGTGTGGTCACAATGGCAGTGTGGCACTCTGGCAGCAAAAGTGTGCACTGTACGTTAAAATATGTACTCCTGCTCTGAGCTCTCAGACTCTAACTGCTCCCCACTGTCTCCCCCACAGGTCAGCTATACACAGTCACACTATCACTTCAGCAAGTAGTAGTACTCCTAATGCTCCCCAAAATAACTAAATACTGTGTCTCTCTCTACTCTAGTCTCTTCTCTATAAACGGAGAGGACGCCAGCCACGTCCTCTCCCTATCAATCTCAATGCACGTGTGAAAATGGCGGCGACGCGCGGCTCCTTATATAGAATCCGAGTCTCGCGAGAATCCGACAGCGGGATGATGACGTTCGGGCGCGCTCGGGTTAACCGAGCAAGGCGGGAGGATCCGAGTCGCTCGGACCTGTGAGAAAAAAGCTGAAGTTCGGGCGGGTTCGGATTCCGAGGAACCGAACCCGCTCATCTCTAGACAAGACTAGATCATGTCATAGATGCTGCTGTATTGCACAGAACCACAGTCAGTGTCACCATTGGTGGGCTAGACGTGACCCACATGAGATCCCAGTGTAGCTGCATGTGTAAGCAAAGGTGAGGGTCGGAGATGTCAGTAGATGGGTGGTTTCAGCAATGCCATGCAGCCATAGTACAGCCTGTATGGCCACAGTGCCCTTAGTTTCCTCTCTGGTGGTTCCTCTTACAAATAGAGCAGGACCTGCTTCCTGCATCACCGCAGTCCGCTATGATTGTGGGAGCAATAAGCACTGAGCACCAGCATGAGAAACTGGTAAGTGACACACTGGAGAAGATGGTAGAGTTGAGGGAGGTAGTATTAATCATCACATCCCAGCACACATTGAAATGGTGGATTATTTTTATTATTTTAATACAGGCCACTGTATAGTGATAGATAAGGGGAAATAACACAGCTACAGTATCAGCACACACTGATATTTGGTATTATTATTATTATTATTATATAGATGAGAGAGGACTGTACAGTGATATATGACACAGCCTGCACCACTGCAACAGCAGTGAGACACCAGCCCACACATAACAACCAAATAGCAGTGACTCCATCCAAAACCCCCCGGACCTGCATCCACAGTATCTTACCCTGTTTGGTGACTGCCAGCACTCCACCTCTGAGTGGCAATAGACACACTCATGGGCAGGGGTGGATTGGCCATAGGGATTACCAGGAAGATTCCTGGTAGGCCGACGTGTCTGCGGAGCCTTTGTTGTGTGTTGTATGTTATACCTCTTGTGCTGCCCATGTCGGACCGCTTCTACAAACTTTTACAGGGCCACTTTTAGTTCCCAATCTGCCGCTAGTCTGCAGGAAAAGACACAAGGAAGGCTGCATTTGTGTACAAACAGGCCCTATGAGGAGGGATCCCGCCCCCCTCAACAGACCCCACCCCCTCATTAGGGCTGCTTCCATACATTTCCCGGGCTGGTTTTCCATCCCAATCCGCCACTGCTCATGGGTGTAGCTAGACAAACTGTTTGGGCGTAGCATAGCACACCCTCTCGACTGCACGCCGCAAGCATACTACCGGCATTAATCTCCCTAAAACTAATTTTCAAATGTAAACAAGTATGTCATATGCTGATAAGGTTAGTTTCAAGAATAAAAGCTGTAGCTAAACAATGTGTATTCCTGGATTATGGCAAGACAGATCTTGGCAGAAATATGAGACACTGTTTACACAGAATCTTCCCTGTGGTTTGAATGCAATCAATTGTAGTCAGTTAGTTGGTATGAATTATAAAAAGCTTTACTGTTGTTTTTATTTGATGTTAGAGTATTCTGTATGTATCAGTAAAATTAATTCCTAAATAAATTTAAATTGATTCCATAATGTAACAAAAAAAAAAGTAAAACATATAAAAGAAGGTGAAAACTATTTATAGTCATTGTACCTGCCCTGCATATCTGCCCAGGAGATTCGTCAAATGCTTCATGCTACAGTGCTTACAGTACTTTGCCCTATTGGAGTGATCGTCAACCTGAGACACCTGCCTACTGCCTGAATGAAATGTCTGATCCACCTAACAATTATGGAATTAATGTAGATGTAACTTACATGGGCATTTCAAAGACATGTATTTTCTGAAGAAGCATAGGAACTTGTTCTACCTTGTCTGGCCTGGTGTATGCCACCCGTCTGGCCTCATACTTTCAAAAATGGAAGTATTATTTTAGAAACTTCATTTGCCAGGATTTATCACGCCCTGCATAGCAGGTTTTTTTTCTTTCCATATTCTACTTTCTTCCCATCTCTGCTATGCTCCTACCATTCTTTGTATCTCTCAATAATCTCTGTTTTCATATCGGCCTCTTGCTTATATCTGCCCCCCTTTTCTCCATCTGTCTCTCACTCTCTCTCATCCATGTCCACCCTCCATCTACTCTCCCCCATCTGGTGCTATCGTTGCTGTCCCCCCTCTCCATTTCTCTATCTCTCTCAACTCTGTTCCCCTCCCTCATACTGACAGGAGCGAAGTTCTGTCTGGGGGAGAACATAGGCTGTGAATCTGGGTCTCAGGCAGTCAGTGAGAGCTGTGAGGGGAAGAGGGGCGGGACTTCGCTCCAGTTCTTTCTCACTGCACCTGTGCAAGACAGCCACACAAGGGCGTAGCGACCATAGGCACAGGCTGTGCAGCTGCTATGAGGCCCAGAGCTGAGAGGGGCCACCTTCCCTGTCAAAGTTACATGTGTTACATGTGTTGCATACATTTTTCACCATAAGGGCCCTTACAACTTTTTCCTTGGGGCATACAATATATATAGTTATGCCCCTGGTCCTGATCATTGTGGTATAAATTGAACTGGAGAGTAATACAATGTGGCATACTATGAACTGGGGACACTGTATGTCATAATGTGAATTGGGGGTACTGTGTAATTGTTATGTGTACTGGCATAATGTGTACTGGCAGCTCTACAATATGACATAATGTGAACTAGGGCACTACTACGGTTCATAAAATAAACTAGGGCACTGCTATGTGGCATAACATTAACTAAGGCACTACTATGTCTCAGAAAATCAACTAGGGCACTATTATGGGGCATACAGTTTATAACTGCTGCGGAGAGTTGTGTATCTCTAGAAGCATTGGGACTGGGGGCCCTTCAAAATGTTGCTATGGGGCCCTCCAAGTTCTGGCTATGCCCCTGCAGCCACATTAGCTGATTACATAATAGACATAACGGTAACTTGGCCTTTTTCCATCGAAATCCTCTGCATATTTTTTGTTTGTAAATGCAACTAGCAAATAAAATTCTAAAGTGATGGAATAAGAAGTCAGAGCCAGTTTCTCATTCCAATTAAATGGTCAGTTCAGGCTTGGAAACAAAACAAGAAGATACAAACAGCTCCTTAATGAACATGAAACATAAGATTTCATGCAACTTAAGAAAACCAAATGATATCAAGTGAAGATTATTTTCAGGGAAATTCGAATAATTAAAAATAAAAAACAGGTTTACAATTTTTCTCTGTTGGAATATAATGATGACCCAGTAGAATATTAAAGGATATAATTTTCCATTTGTACTTTTCATCGTGTAACTGTTTGGGAGGTATATATCAGCTCTGTATATTTCCGTTGAACATGAACTGAATCTTTAATTTGTTGATCTTCAGCTTCCCTTTCATGTGCAGGGTTTTGAAGTGTCATTTTATCTGACAGCAGAAAGCCGAAGTGCTGAGATGATCCAGTGTATGCATCATTCATTAGTTCACTATTCCTCTCCATTCGGAATAAGATGATTATTTAGCAGGATGTGTGGGAGAGGAATTTTGTCAATGGGAAGATGTTTTATTTCCTAATGGTTTTTTAGCTTGTTGAAAGTATCTGTTCAGCCTATCCAACCTTAGCTTGTCATACTAATTGGACACATTTCTCCTTTTCTGCCTACAGTAGTTGCCAGGGCTTCCTCTCTTCTCTTTAACCCCTCAGTGCGGGAAATAAGATGCTGAGAATTCAGGTTACTATACTATGGAGAAATACTAAATACTGCCGTCTGTTTTTTTCTCTTTAATAATCATGCTGCCCAAGACATATATTGTGACAATGTGACTTCTGCCTTTACCAGAGCATTGCACATGCTCTAATAGTGAAGGTGTTTGATGGTATTTTGTACTTGTGCACCAAAGCTTAGAGAGATTTCTAGGCTGACATTTCTGTGCAGTGAAAACTGACATTTATAGAAGAGTGGAGCTTTAAAATCCCATGGAAATAAGTGTACAGGCTGCAGCTGTGTGGAGTCTATTTCTGTGGGCATATTATCAACCTTGTCATTGCTTGTACAGCATAAATTCAGACATTCCAGACGCTTTTATAAGTACTATCTTACAGTTACAGTAAACTTTGTGGCTGCTGTTATACTTTTGCTGAATTGCTAGGTTTGTTTGGGCCCCCCTAAAACAATTTTTTAGCAGGGCTACCTCCGATCACTAATGAGGAGGTTGATGACGAGGGTGTCAATTACTTCATAATCTTGTAAAATAAATGTCATGAACTCGCTGCAAATGATGTAACATGGAAGCGGTGCCTACAGGGCCGGAGCTTCCACTAGGCAGCTTTAGGCAGCTGCCTAGGGGCGCCGAAACCTGAGGGGGCGGCCTGCTACAGCTGTGTAAAAAAGGTAGCATAGTCCTACCTTTTACAGCCACTGCAATCCCCCAGAATGCATATCTTACAGTAGCCGTGACTGCTAAGCTCCCGTATTGCAGCCTCCAGCTCCACCTCCACCCGGCACAGGCAGTAACTTTGACAGCTCCTGGAGTCCTGGCTGGGGGTGACATGCAGCACTGCTCTTCATTCCAGGCTCTTTCACAGACTACTCAGTTTCAACTCTGCACTGCAGCCTGCAGGTAAGGAGGCTGCACAGTGCATTCTCTGCATTGATAAAGAAAGAGGGCGAGAGCAGCGGTGTGGTGAGGGGGTGGGGGGAGGAGATAAGGAGCAGGCATGCACACAGTCTGGGGGGATGAGCAGCAGCATGCACACAGATTTTGTGGGGATAGAACAGCAGACATTTACCAGAGTAGGGGGGAGGGGGTGAGAGCAGCATGCCTTTCATCTGAAGGGTGGGTAGGGGGAAGGGGGTGTAGTATGGTATGCCGGTGGCCGGGCTCCCAGTGACCAGCATACCGGCGCCGGGAGCCCGACCGCTGGCATACCGACAGCGTGGCGAGCGCAAATGAGCCCCTTGCGGGCTTGCTGCGCTCGCCGCGCTGCAGGCACGGTGGCGCGCTAAGCGCGCCACACTATTTATTCTCCCTCCAGGGGGGTCGTGGACCCCCACGAGGGAGAATATGTGTCGTAGGCCGGGTGTCGGGATTCCGGCGCCGGTATACTGTGCGCCGGGATCCCGACATTCGGCAACCAGAAGACCACCCGGGGGAAGGGGCAGAAGGCAGAAGTTTTGCCTAGGGTGCCGAGAAACCTTGCACCGGCCCTGGGTGCCTAGATGACTAACGTCCATACCTTTACTATCTTTGGAGCAGATGCCTTCACAAACATTGTCAGCACTCAGACACTCCACAAAAAGTTAACTTATGTGGCTAATATGTGCCATCCGATAAAGGAAACCCAGTGGTCACCATTCCAGTATAATCACAGAGGCGGTCACGGGGTGGGAGGTGGCGTGCCAATGTAGTTAGAACGCTGTTGGTGGGGAGCGGTCCGCACAACACAGGCGTGTCCGGAACGTTGCGGGGTCGGGCCATGGCGGCTGCGTGCAACCCAGAACATGGCAGGTAGCCGCCTGTCAGCGCAGCTGGGCTACACAGGTAGGAAGCTACTTGGCTGGTGTGAAAGCATCGCCGCATGTCAGATAAACTGCATGTCAGAGAAAGCATCATCCCCCCGCATGTCAGAGAAACTGCATGTCAGAGAAAGCATCGTCCCCCCGCATGTCAGAGAAACTGCATGTCAGAGAAAGCATCGTCCCCCCGCATGTCAGATAAACTGCATGTCAGAGAAAGCATCGTCCCCCCGCATGTCAGATAAACTGCATGTCAGAGAAAGCATCGTCCCCCCGCATGTCAGATAAACTGCATGTCAGAGAAAGCATCGTCTCCCCGCATGTCAGACAAACTGCATGTCAGAGAAAGCATCGTCCCCACACATGTCAGAGAAACTGATCGTAGATGTGCTATTTTTATCACATTTATGATCAGGTCTGAATCACCCCCATTATTTATACTCTGTGGATTGCATGCTCTCTTCATGTGTAAAACAAAGGAACTACTAGACTAGCATTGCAAAGATTGGAAAGATTCAAAATTAATTTTCAGGTCTGGTGATAGTACAATGTTGGCAATAGCAGTTTTATCGCTGCCGGTAAGCCTTTGAAGTGGAAAATTTTAGACTGTTGGGAGGTGTGCAATGTGGAAAATGAGTTTTCATTAATCCATTCATTACTTCAGTTGTATACTGGTAAATGGGCAGTATGGATGGTGTAATGGTTATCGTGGTCATGGATTCAATTCCCACCATGGCCCGAACTGTGTGGAGTTTGTATATTCTCCCCATGCTTGCGTGGGTTTCCTCCAGGTACTCCGGTTTCTGCCTGCAATCCAAAAATATACTGGTGGGTTAATTGGATACCAACAAAAATGAATGCTAGAGTGAATGTGTGCGTGTACATGTGGTAGGGAATATAGATTGTAAGCTCCACTGGGGCAGGGACTGATGTGAATGGCCAAATATTCTCTGTAAAGCGCTGCGGAATATGTGCGCACTATATAAATAACTGGTAATAAATATTCAATAAATAAATTATACTACATGCCGTACAGATGGTCTCTACATCAGTGCCGTAACAAGACATTTTAGCGTTGTGTGCAAGAAATCGCAATGGCACCCCCCCCATATTTTAAACAGGGCCGGTGCTCGCCGTAGGCGCGTAAAAAATCTAGGGGGATGGCTTCAAAGGGAAGGGGCGTGGCCGCTGAATAGTACCATTTCACAGTAGTATCTGTTGTTCAAATTACACCACATAGTAAGAGCCCCTTATACACGTTACAGCACAGTAAGAGCCCCTACACAATGAGAGAGAAAGTGAGAGTGTGTGAGCAAAGTGTAGTTGGTGTGAAATCAAGGTGTAGTGTGTGTGTAAGAGAGATAACTAGGTGTAGTGTGAGTGTGTGTGATGCGGAGCTGCCTCTCCCTTCAGTGTCCCGGCTCTCGACTGACCCCGCAGACGTCACGTGTGTGTATGTCCCCTCCGGCATATGTATATATTCCAGCGATTGCTGTTAAAAGGAGTGCCCCAGGTTAAACAGCTTATTTAAAAAGTGCTGGCCACACAAATATACAGTATATATATACAGTTGTTATAATGGCACTCACTGTCCTGTAGCATCTACCGGGTGCCTTCCTCCAATAATATAACAAAAGCTGGCTCTCTGGGATGGATTGCTGCTCCTCTCCTCAATGCAATAAGAACCAGGCGGCACTCCACGGATTTAGTAAGCAATTCAGCGTGTATTTAAATCATTTTCAAATGTATAATACAGACATAGTTTCAAACACCAACGTTTCAACGCCTCGTGGGCGTTTTTGTCAAGGTGCTATGCTGTGCAGTAGTGCAAACGACCAAGTGCCGCCTGGTTCTTACTGCATTGAGGAGAGGAGCAGCAATCCATCACAGAGAGCCGGCTTTTGTTTTATATATTTATATAGTACAGAAAGGTGCTATTAAAGAGCACCTGGAATTTTGACAAAGCAAGCTGTGGCGGCCGTGTGATTTATTTAAAAAATCCGTGGAGTGCCTCTCAAATTTCTGTACTATGCATTGCTCCCTAGAGGTCCGTTGGAGGGCACCCAGGTAACAGCTTTATTAGGTGGAGCGCCGGTCAAGAAACATGATTTTATATATATATATATATATATACACACACACACACACACACACACACACACACACACACACACACACACACACACACACACACACACACACACACACACAGATAGAGTAGACAGACAGACAGTCAGATAGATAAATAGAAGATAGAAAAAATAGATAGAGTAGACAGACAGACAGACAGATAGAGTAAGTAGATAGATAGATAGATAGATAGATAGATAGATCGATAGATAGATAGATAGGAGGCAAAGAGTAGATAGACAGGATAGTGAGAGAGATAAGAGTGCCATGGAATTTATATATTTTGTACTGTACTGTACTTTGCTAAACCCGGCAGCTGGCTGCCTCTCTCCTCGCTTGCTCCTGTAGTTCGGCTCCTCACTGCAGCATCACCAGAGACACCTCGTTCCTTAGATCCCGTCCATCCCTCCTCCCGTCACTCACAGCGCGCGGCCAATAGAGAGACAGCTGCAGCCGCACTGAATCATTGTCCCCCGTCACAGCGTTTCTCTGCCCCTCTCCTCTGCCAGCTGCGGCCGGCAGCACAGAGGGAGTAGCGGTCGCCCGTCGCTGCTGTAAGCTCCAGCGGGGGGGGAGGGGGTGTCGGGCAATAATGCTTGCGTTGTGCTGCGCGGATCACTCTTACCATGACGCTGGCTCACTCCGGCTTGGGGGGGGAGGGGAGGCTGTGCTGACCGTCACCTGTCTAATGTAGACTGTGGTGATGGCTGGTTGCGCCCCAGGTCATCCTGCGCTGTGTGCAAGGCACACAGCGCACATACGTAGTTACGGCCCTGCTCTACATACTCCTTGTGTGATATAGCATTAGATCCTAACATTAGAAGAAAAAGATGCAGGCAGAATATGGAGCCGTGTACTTTCATTTATTCTGTCCATTTCTGTCTTGCTTCTGTAGTCTTCATTGCAGTGAAACTGACTATTGTTAGCAGATCAAGAACATAAATTCAGCATAAAAAACTGAGCTAGGCTGAGTGTATACATTTTACTGTGTGCTTCCCCTATTGATTGAATTGATTTTGCCTGCTGATTCCTGTCTAGATAAACACTGAGAAACAGAACTACTGTGTGCTGAATAAACTGACATTTCTGCTGTGAAGTAAGGACTAGAATTAGAGCCATAGGCGTGCGCAGCACTTTTTATTAGGGGGTGCACGACTCTGGAGTGGCGTGCCTAGCACCACCTACTGGGCGTGCCTATCACCATATATTAGCAGTCAATGCAAACTAAATAATATAGGGAATTTGATTAAATAAAGTGTACAGTGGGGGCTGGCAGATGTTTATTAAACCTAACAAGCTGTAAGCCTGGGACCTCGCTGACATATGTTTGTTGCCCCCTACTTTACAGCAGATACAGTATATTGTATTACCCTGTATTGTAATAAATGACTTAAAAGAGCTGGGAAGGTGGGTGTTGGTGTTTTTTTTTTTTTTTTTTTAAATCTCTGCTCTAGGAGATAGACATTTTGTCGGTGTTCTGCAAAATTAGTTTAATTAAAATGACTCTTACATTAAGAAAAAAATTCAGCAATCCGCTGTGGTGCAAGGAAGGGTAAGCATCTGTGTGGCGTAATAGAACCGCTACATCTGCTTGGTGTTATAGCAGACTTACATGCAATTCTTACTCCTACTGTAACTACAATACAGATATTATAATTCAGTTGTTAGACAGTGTGAATAAACACAGGGCAGGCCGGTAGTTTCTTTATCGCCCACTTTTAATTCTTTCCATTATTATCACAGGTGCCAGATTATAACAGATGACTTTTCATTTAGGACAATTTAGCTTTTGGAAAATAGTGTAAAAATAATTGTCTAAGATTGTGAACATTTTGCTTCTGCGACTTCTATAATTAGTACTTTGAAACCTGCAGAACTAAATATTTAAACACAAGCACAGACAAAACACTTTAAAGTACGATGTGTGTAATATAGATCCATTATGACACATACAATTCCAGGATTTTTCTTGCAGGCATCTAACAAGCAGGGGGAATCTCCATTCCTCATGGTGTCATCCCAGATCTGGTTACTTGTGAATAATTTGTTCAGCTTCAGAACACCTGGAGAAAGAAAGTGCAAATTAATTTAATAAAAAATAATGTGCTTGCCCCCCAAAAAAAATAAATAAATCAATATTTAAATGTTTTTTCTTAATTTTAGTGATGAATAGTTGCTTCTTTTTCCTTTTCATCCTCTTTATTGTTTAGTTATAATGCACCAGAAAACTCGGTTGTGTCAGACAGTCAGTAACAAATCATACCAGGAAATAAATCACATATTAAAATATCAACTACAGAGGAGGTTGACGGAGAAGGGTGCGATGTGAGACAGGATACAACAGACCCTAGTGTGGGAGCTTACAGTCAAGATGGAAGGCAAGTTGGAAGCAATAAGACCTGTTAGAATTGGTAATGGAGATTGGAGAGGTCATAGACATATAAGTAGGAGCAGGTAGTATGGGAGAGTAGCTGGATTTGGATACTGGAGTTTAAGAGGCCCATTTATCAATAATCGCATTTGCATTGTGATCTAGGTGTGATATTAGCACCCAAAATATCAATGCAATATGCAATTATACCAACAGAATGTATCAAAGAGCACTCGCAGGTACAGGGGCATCAGAATCAGTATAAATAAACCACAACTCACTGGAGAGGGAAGTGTGCAGCGCGGATGTCTTCAGACTGGTCAGTTCCTTCATCCTGGTTTCCTCCAAACTGGTGCAGAATATACTCTCCTAGGCATACAACTTCAGCAACTTAATTCCTTTCAAGATCTCATTTGTTTACTTAAGTCGCTCCATGGAATAATCCTTTCATGGCATAAAAACAAACATAATGTAATAACAGGCAATTGTGTTAAGTAACACATTAAAACAATAATGCTCATTTACAAACCACTGACATGCAATGCCGGCAAAAGTGCAAGGCAGGACAAATGCATCTCAGACACCATGTGACAACCTTTTGTCTATTTTTGCACAGTCTAAATTACTGGGTGACTCTGCACAACTTCACTCTGTTCTCAGGCACGTTGCGGCATGCTGTGCTGTACTCTGCTGGCGTAGGTGTGCGCAGCATATTACATTACAGTGAGCAGTAGAACTAGTCGTGGTATAAGCCAAGTATTACCTTAAAGTCATCAATACACTTCTTATAATTAAACCTAACCATTCAAATATCATGTCCCACACAATATTCCCACATTATTCCCAATCTACTTACCCATGACCATGCACTGTAGCCAGCTCCTGCTCTCTTCTACTGTAACAGATGTGTACACTTTCAATCTTCATCTCAGGCACTTTTTAAAACTTTGTTCAAATTACAAACTGAATGATAAGTCTGCGAAGTAGACTTTGCTGATTTTTAACATACAAACTTGAGGATTGCAGTTCAGTTGAGAACCACTGTAATTATTGAGGTCCTTTTGTCTTGATTTTTCATGTTCCTTGTTTTAAAGAAGACGTCTCTCACCAGCCGTCAATGATTTAAATTCCTCAATCACGTCATTGTAATTTACGGACAGAGCCAATTCTTGCTCAATGTACAACAACATGAGTGAATCGAGGAGCCTTTGGGACATTGTACTTCTTAACTTGCTTTTTTACATGTCCTAGCTTTGAAAATGTCCTCTCAGCTAGTAATTGATATGACAGAAAAGTGTTGAATAGCTTTATAGAAGGCCAGGAACATGGAGAACTGATGTGATTCCTTTAGCAAATCAAGCCACTGTCTTGTGATTTTAGTGCAATCTTTAGAAACACATGTATCATAGCCCTGAAGCAACTTCACCAGTGCTTCCAATTCATCTGTGGAAATTTTTAATTTATTGGCAATAATTTTAAGGTCGTCCTTACCAATTTTTAAACTTAACAAATTTCCCATTGCAGTTATTACTACACAAGTTTCTTGTTCAAATCTTTGGTCAATGCCAGCTATCATGGAGTCAAGGAGTGGATAAAAGGAAGTAATTCTCTCCTGTTCCTCGTATGTATTTAAGTGATGCTGGGTTTCAATGGTGTTATCCAAATGACTGGATATTTTTCTCTTCTTAACTGAAGGTATTGGTATATCTCTCTCTAAACATGCTGTCACAGATTCTTGGTAAATTGACTGAAGATCTTCTGGGTCATTCCTCATAGTAACTAATGTGTTCCGCAAGCTTTTCACCCCTGCCATTGCTGTAAGTTGAGTTGTGGGTCTTGAAGAGCCTTACTCACTTTAACCACCATTTGGAGAATTCGATGCAACATGTGAAGTCCAAAGATGAAGTCAAATAACTTAAGTTCACAGATAAGACCTCTGGCTTTAATTTTAATGTCTGGTAGATGGGTTTCTTGAACAATCTCATCTAAAGCTTGTAAAATGATGGAATAGTTTTGTTTTACTGCAGCCACAGCTTCTGCTCTGCAAGCCCACCTTGTATTAGACAGTGATTTTAAAGTCTTCAACTGGGATTCTACATCTTGGAAAATTTTCTCCATTCTTGCATTTCGAACTGAACTGCCCTCCATGAAGTTATAAAAAGTCTGAACAATGCCAAAAAAAATCAAAAACTGTTATGTTCTGTTTACTTGAAGTGCATACATCTAGAAGAATGAGATTCAAACAATGTGCATAGCAGTGCACACAGAGTATATTACTATTTACTTCTTTACACTTCATTTGAACACCTGCTGTACATCCAGACATCAAAGATGTGCCATCAAAACAGACAGCTGATACTGATGACCACTCTATTTTAAGATTGCCAAGGACTTCATTCAATTGGTTAAAAATAGACTGTGCATCAACTTTGAAAAAAGTCTCTGAACAGACAAAAAAAAAATTCAACCGGATTATATTTATGATTGTCAAAATACCGCACAACAACGGACATCTGTTCATGGTGTCCACAGTCAGTGGTGTTATCTGCATTTATTGAAAGCACTTTTTCATTTAGTGAGGACACAATGTTTTGTATTACAACATTGTGTATGGCTACAATTATATCATTTTGGATGTGATTGCTTAGATAAGAAGCGCTTTCGAGGAGATTCTTTTGCATGTTTTGCCATGACAGAATCATATTTTTGAAGCCAGATTAAGAAATAAACCTAGTTCAAGGCTATCACATTTTTCATTGTGACCCCTGATTGGCCTTCCACCTTTTACCAAACACAGAACTATGTCAATCAGTCGCTCCATTACACTTCGGTTATGACATCTTAATTCTTCCTGTTTAGTCTGCTTGCCTTCATCTAACAGTACATCAATCGGTTTCCTATCATTAAAAGAGGTCCATGATGTATGACTAAATACATAGGATTTAGACAGTTGATGGTTTTTGAAACGTTCATTAGCCTTATTCCAGTTCTTGAATCCTTTAGTAGTAAATGCCAAATCAGTATGCCCTTTGCTTGCTGCATCATTACCGGTGAAGAAACTGCATTAAACACAAAATGCTGCATCCGTTGATGGGCTGTATTCTAAGTTCTAACCATCTATACTTTTCATACCAATCAGAATGAAATCTTCTTTCTTTAGATCCTATTTTAGTTCGAGGATATGTACTCATTATGGGCTGAAAGGGCCCTCTAGATATTCGTAATTGACGTTCCAATCTATTTTTTTGGAATATCACAGACTGGGTCATCAGATCGAGTATTTGAAGGCTTTGAATAAGAACTACATGGACTTGAACTAAGAGGAAAACAGGTTTGTTGGTCAGAAGTTGAACAACATGCACTACCTGTATTACGGATGTCAGCATTATCTTCCTGTAAGTGTGGATCTTCAGATTCTGAGGTGACTGCAGTTTGTGGTTGGTCATAACTGATGTCAGCATTATCTTCCTGTAAGTGTGGAACGTCGGATGCACTATAACTGGTGCAAGCATTATCTTCTTGTAAGTTTGTAACGTCAGGTTTCCAAGGTGATTGTGTTATTATTAGCACTTTCATAAGACTTCCCTTTGTCCGTTTCTTTTCTTATTTCAATAATAAACCTATCCATTTATCAAGATTAATAGAAGGTAGGTATATCAAAAGGTAGTGTTAATATAAAAGTACAAAGTCCGTATGTGCCTTTTTCTTTAATTTGTTTTGATTCTAATAATATGATGTTTACAATTGGCCTTCAGCAATCTCTGGTACTGGTAGAATAAAACAAAACAAAAAATAGGTAGGTTGCTAATTTAAATAAACCTTTTCAATGCACATCAAAAAATAACATCACTTTGTTAAATGTGTAGTTGTACTCACTGGGAATTGAAGAATTTGGCCTTCTAAAATAACTGATCATTTATGGTGCTCAGCAGTGGAACACTAGGATTCTTTACGATATCTTGTTCTCTTGGAACTCTGCAATAAGATGTCAAGGGATGAGAGTGTTATACTCCCATTATATAAATCACTAGTGATAAAGCTAAATATTTATCTTATATAATACCCTTTATGAGGTCTAAGAACACTGTACGCTATTTACGTATGGAGTACCGTAAGGGTACGCACGTTGCGTAACAATCGCTTAGCCGTAGTCGAGACGCTCAAGCGTCACGTTCGCTCACGGCCAAGAGATCACAGGCAGGCACGCTATTGGATGCCGACTAACGTAATGATTCGCTATAGCGTAGCGGACGCTCGGGACCACGAGGAGATCACCAGCGGCGCTGACGCTCACAATGTTAAACCTTTATATCTAAACCATAAACAGTGTATTATGCAGTAAGACCTTAGTGTAGTGATAGAGTGTAAATGCAGCACAGTATAACCTTATTAACTTAAAAGCTGTTCGAGCGTCACCGACGCTCTGAGAATACTTAACACTATAAGAAATACACAGATACCGTGCTTAGGGTCCAACGCCTTATATATATATTATGAATGTTATACTTGCAAAAGAATTAATACAATACAAGTCATACACTACAATATAACATAGACTAACTAACCAGATAACTACACGGGAAATACAATACAATACAATTACGTTTTAAGGGAAAATAAGAGAGAAAGAGGAGAAGAGAGAGAGAGAGAGAGAAATGGCTCACAATAACAGTAAGATCAATATGATTGCGGAGAAAACTTACGCACAAGGGGAACGATCGCATGCGCCTCTGGACATCCAGCTCCCGATTTTCAGCAATGAGAACCGTTGAAGAGTGAGCTGGATGTGATCGGCTTGTCTATTTATGCCCCACACACAATACAATTCAATGGTCCCTACAATCTCATTGTTCATTGGACACAGGAATTCCTCCTCGCATTATAACAAAAGGTCATAGGTTGATTCATACAGGTGGGCTGTGACGATTTCCAACTGCTCAGGTGGGTGGGAAACTAGGTTTCCCGCCGCATGGATAAGTAAGTGCAAATAATAGTAAATGGACATAAACTTCTTATGTCCATAACTATTCGCACGAGCGATTAATTCGCTTCAAACCAACACCGGAATATTGCTAATTAAATACTCTTCCGATGGATACTAAACACCACAGTATTACTCCTGTCTGACCCTTCGTATCAAACAAAGAGGGATTTCTCTGTCCATGAACATGCTACATTAACCAAACTTTCAGAATCTATCAAAGGGACCATGATCTACAAAATACATTATATAGTGGAAATATGTAACGATTGAGTCGCACGCTACGAACACATGAACCCTACCGTAAATGCACATACTGCGCGCCCGCGGGTGCCCGCAACAGCGAGTATGCGCACGCACGGGAGAGCGCACGCATGCGCAGCGCGGACCTGTATGAGGTGCAAATATGGCAGTGTGCATCGTGATATTTTTCTGACTTTGACAGTCCACCCTTTGGCAGTCAACAATAACTGCCACTTCCTAAAACATTTCAAAAAGAGAAAAATATATGTCAGGGGTTAATACATTTACATGGTTGGGTAGGGGAGGAGAGGAGAAGGTAGGAAAAGGGTATGACCTAGTGAGATAGCAGAAGCATGTGTGTATGAATCCGTGTTTGGGGGTCATGTATCATCGTGCCGTACGTGTTTTAAATCAAGCTTCGAGGCATTGCGAAGTATACATTTGAATTCCTTCTTATCCCGTGGTACGGGTCTGTGGATGGGCTGTCAAACTTTACCGAGCTCTTTTCGGCTGTGGTTGTAACAAAATGGGGAGCACATTTTAGTTGATGATACATGAATGGGGGAATATGTGATTGCTGATATCTGTGCCTGTATTCCCTATCGACTATGTGTGTAATTACCTGAAGGTTGTAGAGATGAAGAAAAGACATAATTACGGTAAATGCAGTGGTATTCTATGTCAGGTAAATGAACATTTGTCGGTTGAAGTCTTGTTCGGTGTCTGTTGATTGCAGTCTTCTTTGTGCTTTTGCCCATAAGGTGCGAGCAAAAACCTTGTCAATGTCCATAGATTTACAAAAGTGTTGGGCTAGCGTAATTTTAAAATTTCTAGGGAAACTGGGGATCTATGGCATAGTTCATCAAAAATCTGTGTATAAGGTTGTCAAAACTTCTTCTTTAATCCATCAGTTGTCTGTATACCGGATCATCAAATTCTTCGTCAAAAGTGGGTCTTTTTACCTTGGAAAAACCAGAAAAACAGGTGAAAGAAACGGACCGTAGAAATCGCATTTTCATCACATCATTGTTTCTACATTTGGGTCATAAATCAAATCCATTGGAATTACAGTTTCCTCACTCCTTAAATTCATCACCCTGGTACTTCGTTTGCACTTCATTAAAGCCTGACCGCATCTAAATATCAAGCCAATGGCTATGACAACACCTAAGATACATAGAAGAAACTTCCCAACATCCATTATGACTCCTTGAGCCCATTCTCCTAAACCAGAGAACCAATTTCGCGGGTTCAACCATGACACCCAACCAGTCAGCTCACTACCTACAGCAGCAAGAGTGAGATTGTGTCTCCTGCGAAATTCCCACTTCAGTTGGAGAATATCGTCCATCTTTTGGTCTATGACCTCGACCGGGTCCTTGGTGCTATTTGTAATATATGTGCAACATTTCACGCCGTACTGCGTTGCCAGTGTGACACAATATCCACTTGTCACTGCCGTGAGATAATTGAGAATCATTCTATGCTGAACCAGTTCTGTTTTATAAGCTTGAAGTTCTCTTCCAGTATACCTAAACGTGTCATCATACATTTCTGTGATATTGTCTAACAAATTTGCGAGCGCAGATATGTATTTATAATTCAACACTCCTCTGGCGGTGCGAGTGATGTCTAACGCGATTAGAAACTGAATCCCGGTGGATTCATGGATCATGTCAGAGGCCGGATGCTCTGTTCTTTCTATCAGTTGCCTTTTAACTACGTGCTTGTAATGGGTGTGAGTATAAGGAGCTTGGGCACCACGGTGTATGTCTTTCATTTTGTCATGTGATACAGTCATTACTTCAGGCAATACTTTTCCAATATAACACAATCCTTCAGAGTTTGGGGCAAGCCACTTATACGCCTTCCTCCCGCATATGAAATATGCATAATCGGGGAGAACATATGGGACGGAGTAGGACATAACCATATTACACATCTTCCATGTGAAATCTCCTAACCCTAATTCTCCCATCTGTCTAGTACACGTACCAGTTTGTACGATATGTGCACAGTATCCTGGTGATACCTCTCCAACTCTCGTAATCCTACTTCCTAGGGTATACCTATATCGGAAATATTTTCCACTACTGGCTATGTGGCGTATAAGCTCTGTATCTGTAGGCATTCTATCTGCTCTATATGAAAAGGTCATGGTTTGGTTGCTCCATGACACTTCCCAACTTCCCGGCTTTCGGGGATTGGTAATGTTAAAACATATTAGAGATCTATCCACATGATATTGGTGGAGCTTCAAACTAGGAGGACTGGAGATATTAAACCTCCTGTCCACCGGTCTCCCACCCTTTAGCTCAAGTACCTCCCCTACCGTTAAAGGAAATGGTACTAGTCCTGATTTGCTATGACCTTGAGGTACTTGAGAGCATACCCAACAATCTGTTTGATTTAACACACACTACCCACTAAGGAGTGATAGTCACTCAATGGATGTGGATATTAAAACTGGATAGGCATTTCTTAATGCACCCATCCTCAACTACGTTGTCACAGAGCCTACAGATACAGTTTTCTTCAGCTAACAATCCTTCACAATTCCTTCTATTGTCAATGCTATCGGATCGTTTTCTGATACTCGCCTTTGTTCGGTGCTTGTGTTGCTATTGGAAATCTACACCTCCGTCTTAGTCATTGGAACCTTTCTGGTGTCAAAACTTCTTTCTCGACCTCACTGGTACTCTCACCGAAACAGACTGCTCTGGTCAACATCAAGGTCAACAGGAAAATCCATATCACAGTCTCTTGTGGCAAGTCCATCTTACAGGAGGAGAAAAGAAGAAATTTGTAATGGGGTACAGAAAAACAGTTTGAGGGGGAGAGAAACTTGTTACGATAATTAAGTTCTCTAGTCTTGTTGTTCTTCTTTTTCTGCTGTCATCTCAAAGGTGCTGTCTCTCAGTCTTCCAAACGAACATTCCGGTGATGCAATATTTCTTCGAAACCAGCGATCTTTCTGTAAGGAGCAAAAATCTTGCATTACCATTTGTCTAGCTGATGTATGACATACCATCTTTAAACCATGAAAACATGAGTGAGAAGAGAGGAAAATAAAAAAACAAAAGAGAGAGAACAATTCATATGCATATATATATTACATAAATCAACAATAACCAGCAATAGGAAAAGAGAAAAAAACATTTTTCGAACATTTTTTTTTTTAACATTGTCAGATCATCAGGCTGTCATATCTACATGTCCAATGGTTTCCTTGCGCAGTCCCTCCCCACCAGCACCTGCATTACTCCACTGTCTGTATCTGGCCAGGATACATTGATGCGGATAGGTCATGCTGGGGTTTGGTAGACTTCTGCAAAGACCAAGCGGATATGCAATGTTTGAGTCCTTACTAATAATCGTCAGAGATGGGGAGAGAGAGAGAAAAAAAAACATTTTTCACAAATACATTTACAACGTTTCACCTTGTCATTCCTGTGTCTTCAGTGAATGACCTCCCAATTTATTAACCGTTACCTCAGGCTTACCATCAGTCCTAATGATCACCTTTCCTGACTACATATCATGGGTGTGGCCCAAAATTCTTCCTAAAAGATCCCTGATTATAATTGTGTGTGTTATAATTTTGCTCATTTCTTGGTCTAGGGGGTCTGACTTTATGTGGGTTATTACAGTTGCTGGCATAATGCCCTTCTCTTCTACAATGATAACAAATCCTTGGCTTTCTCCCTGTGCTAGGGGCCTGGGGTTCCGGTCGACTTGATGCCTCCTCTAGTGCTTGGATGCTCAGTACCATCAACCGCTCTCCCTGTGCTTCCCTGGTTCTTTGGATATTTTGGACATGCTCGATAGCGGACTCTCTTAATGCAGCCACCGAGATACCTCTCCAATGAGGTATAGAGGTTTGTACCCTAATTTTTAGTGTGTCTTTTAAGCTGTCCATTAATACAGACACAGCTACCTCTCTGTGGTGTACGTTAGTTTCAATGTCATCTATACCAGTGTACCTAGCCATATCCTGCAGAGCCCGGTGAATATACTCTGATGCGGATTCACCTTCTTTTTGTTTTATTGTAAAGATTTTATTCCACTTTACTACTGCAGGAAAATATTCTTTCAACTGTAGATTGATTCTTTTTACATTATCTTGGTTATACTTGTCTGTTAGTGGTACTTCCTCATCTAGCTTACAATCAGCGATAAATTTCAATGAATCAACATCGGGGGGTAAACATGCCCTCAAAACTGTCCTCCAATCTTTGTTATTTGGCTCTGCAGTGTTTCCTAGCACTCTAATGTATTTTTGACAAGCAACTAAGTCTTTCCTGGGATCAGGAAATTCAGACAGAATTGTTCTTAATTCTGTTCGGGAAAAGGGGCAGTACATGGCGATGTTCCTGACAGGAGTGACTCCTGAAGAGTCAGTTTTCCCATTTGGTACTGCAATTACCCTGACAGGATTAAGTCCAGTAACGTCATTCTGAATTGATTCCACGATATGAGGTACATTTGTTTGTGCGTGATGTATAATACCATACGTACCTGTGGACACGACCTCACCTGACCCTCCGTTAGGGGGTTTGATTACAGTCTTTACCGATTTGGTCGCGTCCACCTGGATGTCTTGTGTGATGGCTGCTGGAAAAGGCTCCGACATTGTGCTGGGCTCACTTTCTTGTTGGTGTTCCTGAGGAAAGTTTAACAAGGGGTGCGACTTGCATGGGTTAATAGTTGTACATTTAACACTTTCATTTTTATAAACCTTATTACGTTTGTTACATTCATTCTTAATATAGTTACTAAGTGCACTTTTATCGCACCCCATTGTGCCTTTCTCCGCAACCATAATCCTCTCCATTGCCATGTCTCTCCTCTCAAGATGAAAGTTAGGTATGTAAGTTACATTTCTTTGCATGTCACTTTCCTGTAGCCATATCTGCAAACAATCATCATGTTTAACTCGTTGTTTCCAGGATTTTATGAGACAGATCCTTTGCCTTAAATTATGCAATACCTCTAAGTCAAAACTACCTATCCCGGGAAATGGTGCCTTATCCCCCGCAGTCATTCGTGTCCATTCATCACAAAAAGTCTCAGTGTGGGGACCATACCTCCTCCACATTACTAACCGAGCAGACCCTCGGGGTCTGCAAGCCTCTGCAGTCTGAACCCTGACTGCTGAACGTCCCTGTGTTGTGCACTTGGCTTCCATTGTGGACCTTACACAGAAAAACTTCCTAAAATGCACCAAACACAGTCTACGGTGGGAGTTTTCCAAGCTCTTCCACCAGCTTCTTCTGCTCCGGGTATCTCCGGTCCGCCTTCTAGCAGACACGTGTAACCGTTGCAGGCCCTATCTCTAGAGATTTTCCTGTGACCAGTGAAAATTCCCTTCCTTTTTCTTTACACAAATCACGCTTGCATGTGCTTCCCACAACACGTATGAGGGCAATTTACCTCGTATCACATTGCGTTATTGGTCACACCTACAACCGTGCGGTCCAATCGTACCACTTATAAACACTTGTTGCCCATAAATGGTAGGATCATTGGAGTCTCCCTACTGTGCTCCAAAACAGCCAGAGCGTAATACAACGAAAACTTTATCACACTCTGTTGCACGTTTTCACTCAGACCGTGCTCATCACGTTCCACCAAAGATCACCCAGATCACTCAGTTCACAAAGCGGGATTCAATACACTCATACCGTTTTCAACCCACTATCATTCTTATAGTTTTCTGATCAGAAAAATCATTTCCCGTAGTCTGATAGCTGTCCCCAGAGGCATTACAGTAAAGTAAGGTATTTAAACTAAGTTTTGGAAAAACTGAAATCAATTTGTGCTATTATCACGTGGCTATGCTATACCGCCCCCACTAAAACAATGCTATTGTGCGATTTGAGTTTCGGTGGGCGTACCCAGACGCTCCGTTGCGTAATATACGCTGCGTGCGTCGGCCTTTGGGTTGTGTTCGCGAGTCTCAGCCTTTTGTTAGAGACACGTGTACGCTGGCCACAAAATACAATTAGCACGTTTATTAATGTAGATTTAATCATCTACCAAGCCCCACACAGGTCTTTCTTGTATCTCAGGTAAAGCTGTGTGTGTATTTTACAAATTACCCCTTAGTGTATAACTTTTACACTTTAACTATTTAAATAGCGACAAATCTCTCTTAGCACGTTTATCAATTATACAATGGCAAACAGGAGAGTGATATGAATATACACGAAAAAGGAATGCAGATATATGCGTGTGTATACAAAACAGAAATAAACAGTTTTAAAAGACACTAGTGTGTTGTTCTTACCTCCGGTTCCCAGATTCCTTCAGCACCCTTTACTAAGCGAAGCAGACGCTTATCCCGTCAGCACTGCGAAGAATATGATCTCCCGCCCTTTGCTGATGGATAATGTCTGCTGAAATTACCTAGCAGAGATATGTGAAGGACTGGACGAGCAGCCAATTGATAAAGCTAAATATTTATCTTATATAATACCCTTTATGAGGTCTAAGAACACTGTACGCTATTTACGTATGGAGTACCGTAAGGGTACGCACGTTGCGTAACAATCGCTTAGCCGTAGTCGAGACGCTCAAGCGTCACGTTCGCTCACGGCCAAGAGATCACAGGCAGGCACGCTATTGGATGCCGACTAACGTAATGATTCGCTATAGCGTAGCGGACGCTCGGGACCAGGAGGAGATCACCAGCGGCGCTGACGCTCACAATGTTAAACCTTTATATCTAAACCATAAACAGTGTATTATGCAGTAAGACCTTAGTGTAGTGATAGAGTGTAAATGCAGCACAGTATAACCTTATTAACTTAAAAGCTGTTCGAGCGTCACCGACGCTCTGAGAATACTTAACACTATAAGAAATACACAGATACCGTGCTTAGGGTCCAACGCCTTATATATATATTATGAATGTTATACTTGCAAAAGAATTAATACAATACAAGTCATACACTACAATATAACATAGACTAACTAACCAGATAACTACACGGGAAATACAATACAATACAATTACGTTTTAAGGGAAAATAAGAGAGAAAGAGGAGAAGAGAGAGAGAGAGAGAAATGGCTCACAATAACAGTAAGATCAATATGATTGCGGAGAAAACTTACGCACAAGGGGAACGATCGCATGCGCCTCTGGACATCCAGCTCCCGATTTTCAGCAATGAGAACCGTTGAAGAGTGAGCTGGATGTGATCGGCTTGTCTATTTATGCCCCACACACAATACAATTCAATGGTCCCTACAATCTCATTGTTCATTGGACACAGGAATTCCTCCTCGCATTATAACAAAAGGTCATAGGTTGATTCATACAGGTGGGCTGTGACGATTTCCAACTGCTCAGGTGGGTGGGAAACTAGGTTTCCCGCCGCATGGATAAGTAAGTGCAAATAATAGTAAATGGACATAAACTTCTTATGTCCATAACTATTCGCACGAGCGATTAATTCGCTTCAAACCAACACCGGAATATTGCTAATTAAATACTCTTCCGATGGATACTAAACACCACAGTATTACTCCTGTCTGACCCTTCATATCAAACAAAGAGGGATTTCTCTGTCCATGAACATGCTACATTAACCAAACTTTCAGAATCTATCAAAGGGACCATGATCTACAAAATACATTATATAGTGGAAATATGTAACGATTGAGTCGCACGCTACGAACACATGAACCCTACCGTAAATGCACATACTGCGCGCCCGCGGGTGCCCGCAACAGCGAGTATGCGCACGCACGGGAGAGCGCACGCATGCGCAGCGCGGACCTGTATGAGGTGCAAATATGGCAGTGTGCATCGTGATATTTTTCTGACTTTGACACTAGTGAGGCCACATTTCGATTACTGTGCACAATTATGGGCACCGTACACTAAAAAGGATATCCTGGAACTAGAAAAGGTTCAGAGACAGGCGACCAAATTGATTAAGGGAATGGAGTTGCTAGAATGAGTAAAGGCTTGCTAGGCATGTTTACACTGGAAAAGAAAGAGATTAAGAGGGGGACATGATTAACATTTGCAAATATACAAGGGGTCAATACACAGAGCTAACGGGGGATTTATTTTTTGTAAGATCATCAAAAAGGACATGTGGACACCTGCTTAGGTTAGAGGAGAGGAGATTTCACACACAGAGACGGAAAGGTTTCTTCACAGTAAGGACAATGCGTATTTGGAATTCCCGGCCTGAGAGAGAAGTAATGGCGGACTTGGCCATTACCGTTAAGAATGTGCTAGATAAATTCCTCATGGATAAGGATATACAGGGTTATGGTGGGTAAATCATGTACTACAGTAATAAATAAAAAAATTAAAGTCAAAAGGAGATTTTAGTTTACGGCTAAACATTCCCCACAGTTAAAATTAGTCTTAAAAATACTTCAGTGTAGGAGACCACCAACGGGTTGAACTCAATGGGCAAATTGTCTTTTTTTTCAACCTCAAACTATGTTAATATGTTACAGGGACTGATTCGAATTCCATTGGAGCTAATAGTCTAAATTCTCTACCACACAAAAACACAATGTCACGGTCTTTTGTCAATTAGGTCACCCACTATCATTTAAGAGCTGTGAAAGGAAGCCAAAACTCCTGGAAGAATCCTAATAGACACACTGAGAAACACAAGTCACACATGGATATAGAGATGATTATTACTATTATGCGAGTGAAATCAGTCTCAGTTAAAGAGGTTTCACAGTCTCACTAACAGGGGTTTTTTGTTGGCAAAATTCAGGGACCTCACAATTAGTACCAGTAAAAGAGGATTCCCACTTATCCAGGTTCACGTGTATATACAGTATGTGTGTGTCTGTGTACATATACACACATATATACAGCATAGTAGTACATAGATTTGACACTCACAAGTTGATTTAAAATTTTATTGTTCTGTTGTCATCCTCATAAGCAATTTACAGTATCACCACAATAAACCAATGAAAAGCAGGCAGGACACAGTCCCTTTCATCAGGCTGTGCCCCCTGAAAAGTAGAGAAATAATGTTAACTATTAAGAATACTCCGAGTGTCACTCAACTGCTGTCCATTTGGATATTGTTGCACTATCAATTCAGAACACACATATACAGTGTGTCTGCTCCGGTGCCCTTCCTTAAATTCAACGGAAGGCTTATGGAAAGATATGGCGCACCCAGAGTCTCATATCCACCACCAGACATTTCAGGACAACGTCCTCTTTTCAAGGCAGAAAACAGAACATATGCCTTACATTAATGTAGACTTACAAATCTTGTGCCTTCTAGTCTGCCGTGTGTGAATGAGTCCCACCGGCGTCATTTGCAGATAACGTGACACGTGCTGACTGGGACTTACTGGTAATCAAGGCTGATCAGGCTGTATACCCTGTACAGATAAATAGTGTGACAAAAATACACTGACATAAATAACTAGAAATACCTACATATATTGTCTTGTAATCCGTAAGCAGGTTATATGCTTGTCCACCTCATCTTAGCTGGACACTCCAGTCCATATACAGGTCAACGTTTCATTTTATTACATAAAATTTTGTATGTCCTGAGAAAATGTATTGTAATAAAATGAAACGCTGACCTGTATATGGACTGGAGTGTCCTGCTAAGATGAGGTGGACAAGCATATAACCTGCTTACGGATTACAAGACCTGTGAGTGCCGCAGCCTTTCACTGGTCTATATATATATATATATATATATATACACAATGTAGAGATCAGCAGCACTCCATTCAATCATAGACAGATAAACAAAGCTGGTGCCTTCCCGGTAATATCCAAGAAATGGATGTCCATAAATATATATAGTGTTCCAAATTGAGGATGAGTTGTTTTTTTCCAGCAGCGCAGTTCGTTCCAATGTTTTACTGTATCTAAGGTTCATTGATGACCTGTTGGTCTTATGGGCAGGCACAAAGGATGCCCTAGTTTCCTTACTTGACACGCATAATGATTCTTCCACCCCGGTAAAATTGACATATTGCATTGATGCAACAAGTGTCAATTATCTGGATGTACAGATTAGGATCTGTGAAAACAAGATTATTACTGACATCTATGTAAAACCCACAGATCGTAATAACATTTTACTTCCATCCAGTCACCATCCGGCACCATTACGCAGGGGGCTCCTGTACTCACAGATGCTTAGGGTGCGGAGAATTGTGAGTGATGATGCTAGAATTGAGCCAGCATTAGATGACATGATATTAAAATTTGCAGCTAGGGGCTATCACCTCTCTGAGTTAAAAGCCATAAAAACTAAGGTTATGAAAATACCCCGATCCAAACTACTGCAACAGGCCAAGAAAAAAACAGTACAGGAGAAATTCATCTGGGTTAATAAATTAAATACTTTGAGTCATGAAATTAACCGTACCAGTAAAAATTTTGGCCCATAATTCAATCTGATAAACAGCTGAGTACATTATCTAATACTCATCTAATGCCGGCTTACAAGCGTGGACGTAATTTACGCGACCACCTAGTTAAAACCAATGTCCAGTTTCTATCTTCTTTTCCAGAAGTAAAATCCTTTTTAAACCCTCACAAAACAGGGTGTTTTAATTGTTTGGGTTGCACCACATGCAATCATATGATAGTGGGCAATAGCTTTAGCCATCTTTATACTGGAGAGCGCTACAAGATCCGTCACAGACTCACGTGTTCCACTAAGTTTGTCATATAGTTACTTAGTTGTCCGTGCGGCCTGCATTATGTAGGCAAGACGGAATGCACATTTAAGGAATGCATGGCAGGGCACCGCACTACCATTAGAGCAGCGTTATCTACTGGAAGAAGCGACCAACCGGTCGCACGGCACTTTGTGAATGCCAAGCATTCACTTGCTGTGCTTAAACACCAGATTATTGATCATGTCCCCCCTCTTAAACGAGGAGGTGACAGGGGACTCCTATTACTTAAAGCGGAAGCAAGATGAATTTTCTTGCTTGATACCTTGTCACCAAGAGGGCTTAACGAACACTCTGGTCTACACTGCTTCCTTTAAAGTAGAATAAGTTCATCCGCTTCTTATTTCTCTCCCTTCAGATCCCTTATACTTAAGGGGTCCCTCCGTTTAGCAATAATTTGTATATCTCTGCTAGGTCTTTAGTCAACTATACTTTGTCCCCTTCTCTTATTCAATGAATGATAAGTCTTTATTTAGCAGCAGCTAAATATGCAATATGAGCTTGTTACACATAGACTTCTATATTACAACTTTGCAGAGTATAGGATCCGCATCAGGCAGTATTGAATAAATCATACAGGAGAAAATATATGCATAAAACAAAGTTATTGGGATTGCATTTAAATGGAGCTCCTCTATGTATACTTTTTAACATTTAATCAATTTGTGATAATAATGATGTGCTAAGTACAATCACTTTTAGTCTTGGTCATTATCTTGCATGTATGTTGTTATTTTTCACACAGCTTATGCTGTTAATTGTTAACACAGGTGTTCTGGGGTTCTCCGTGACGCCGCAGCCGGCGCGTATCCGTGACATCATCTCTGATGGACTGAGGTGCGACGGACGGCGGGCGCCATGGAAGACCTCAGACCGGTATAAAGGTATGTGTTGTTAATGTCTTTTTTATGTCCTGAGGAAAATGTTCACCTGAATAACATTGAAACGTTGACCACACAACGCTTGTGTCTTCTTTCATTCCCTGACTGGGAGCCGTGAGTGCCGCTGACCACTATATATATATATATATATATATATATATATATATATATATATATATAAATAAATAAATAAATAAATAGTGTAGGTGCTCCATAGTGCACTAAAAGATCTATTTGGTTAAAATATATCTGTCACGCCTTAGGTCCAACTCTGACCAGTGGAGATCTCAGGCGTAGGGGCTGACTGGAATGTGAATCTGGGAGCTTTGATACATAACCAGGATATGGTAAACTTGAGCGTAGGCCCGAAGGCGTGACCAGAATGGAGGAGAATATACAATAAAAGAAGTGTATTATTCAGAACGCAAGATGGTACAGATAGCGGCAGATGGTATTAGACTCAATGATCGGTATCACAGATAATGCAGTAACATTGGCACAGGAACCAGGTAATGCAGAAGCATATGTAACATCGATGGCAAGATGTAATATGAGATGCAGTGTGAACCACTGATGAAGTCCCAATATAATGAGCACACGATAGACACAGTTGCAGTGTAAGCCACTGATGAAGTCCCAATATAATGAGCACACAATAGAAGACACAGTAGCAGTGTAAACCACTGATGGAGTCAATATAAAGGAAAACAGTGTTACTGACCACTGAAGAAAGGATACCGATGGTATTAGATATTGATGGCAGGGCACCAATGCAGCTAGAGATCGACCGCGGATCACCGATGGAGCTGGAGATCGATGGCGGAACACCGATGGTGCTAGAGATCGATGGCGGAACACCGATGGCACTAGAGATCGATGGCGGAACACCAATGGCGCTAGAGATCGATGGCGGAACACCGATGGAGCTGGAGATCGATGGCGGGACACCAATGTAGCTGGAGATCGATGGCGGGACACCAATGTAGCTGTAGATCGATGGCGGAACACCGATGGTGATGAGTATCGATGGCGGAACACCCATGGAGCTGGAGATTGATGGCAGAACACCGATGGAGCCAGGCAGAGGATGGAACTCAAGTCTCAGGGAAGAATGGAATCTCCTAGAGCAAGGTAACCTGGAAGCAGCTGAGAGCAAACATCCATACAGGGTATGACAATCATAGCACTGGCGATCAGGCAGTCCTTACACAGCATTCATATAGGAGCCAGTGTGCAGGGATTGGATGGGATGATCAGGTGGTGTAGGGAAGCTCAGACAGTCACATAATTGGCTGTGCTGCAGTCAGGTGATCAGGACTTGTCACAGCAGTACTCAAGGCTTAGGCTCTGATGTGGATTGAGGCCTAGTAGGCCCAAACACTAGGAAGCAGACATTATGCTGAGAGAGCTATGCAGGAACAGCATGTAAAGACTTTACTGCCAGCTGGGAGTGATGAACAGAGCCTGGTTGCTGAACACTGGATCTTGGGGGTAATTCCAAGTTTATCGCAGCAGGAAATTTTTTAGCAGTTGGCCAAAACCATGTGCACTGCAGGTGTGGCAGATATAACATTTGCAGAGAGAGTTAGATTTGGGTGGGCTATTTTATTTCTGTGCTGGGTAAATACTTGCTGCTTTATTTTTACACTGCAAATTAGATTGCAGATTGAACAAGCCACACCCAAATCTAACTCTCTCTGCACATGTTATATCTGCCTCCCCTGCAGTGCACATGGTTTTGCCCAATTGCTAACAGAATTCCTGCTGCGATCAACTTGGAATTACCCCCCTTGGCAATTACTCACAGTGGAATTCCTGCTCAGGTGCTAACCAGCAAGTAATCAAGACTGCAGTTTGTATGTGAAGCAGATGCCTGTTTGCAGAATAAGCTGAGGTAAGTCACAGAACATGAGAAATACCATCAGAATCATGACAGTACCCCCCTCTTCATGGGTGGACTCCGATCACCCATCTTGAAATGTAGGATATTCTTGGTAAATAATTTACATGCGGAAACTGTATAAATGAAATCTAGGCGAAGTCAGAGACAACTTAAACTGAATTCCTAGAAGTCTTCCCAATCTTCTTCTTCAGAAGCCAGACTTTTGTCATCTGAACAAGTGGACCAATGACCATCACTGTAAATAGAATTGTCTTCCTGGGAGAAGACATGGCTAGGAAGAATAGTTCCACAGATAATGTAGCTTGAATCATCAACAAATTCACTTTCGGAATCTGAGTCCAAGTCCAGAGTGAGCATGGGAATGTCTACATTAGTGGGGAGAAATGCTATGCCAGACTGCACTTCACAGAATTTTGAACTACATGAGGAACCAAAAGCAGAATCAAAGGAAACGTAACCAAGTCTTAAATCAGCAGATCATTGTTCTTGAACTGGTTTTGCAGTATTTCTTTCCTTGACAACTTGGAAGTCTTTGATACCTTGATCTTGCACAAGTATTGATGCTGCGGATGAGTTCGCAATGGACGGATTCGGACAGTTAGTCTTTTTGGCAAATTCCCGTTGAATGGCTTTAATGAAAGCAGAGAGATCAGTTAGTATCTGATCGTTGGAGTCAATAAGAGGAGTAACTCACTACAAAGCTTTGCCCCTGAAAGCTCGAAGGAAATACCTGATTGTATTAGCTGGAGTGATACCATCAGTTGATTTTGACTCAATATCAGAAAGGTATTAACGTGCTAGAGCACGAAACTGGATTAAATCTCCCTCAAAGAAAACAGGTGGAGGATCTTCAGATGAACATTTGGCAGACTGATCAGTAGACAAAGATTTAGCCTCTTGAATTAGAGTGATAGTTGGAGAGGAAATACTGGAATTCCCATCAGGAATGAAGGCTACCGAAGCTGGAGTCCCTGGACTTGTTGATGAGAGGATAGACACGGAGACCGACGGAAGTCTATTCTTGAGACGGGAAGATGGAAGTCCTTTATTGGGACACGCTGGCATAAGTTCTTTACCTGGACAAACTGAAGAATCCGGATTGACTCCTGATGAACTTGAACTGGCTGGAACCAGAGGAGACTGTACCGGACTTATGGACGAGACCAGATTGAGTCCGGACGACCGTGAAACGGCTGGAACTGAATGAGACTTTGGACCTACGGATGGAACCGGATTGGGTCCAGAGATATTTGAATCGGCTGGAACCGAAGGAATCTTCAGACAGTTGGATGGAATCGGATTGAGTCTGGAGACAGTTGAATCAGCTGGAACTGAAGGAGTGAGAATCCGAGTGTTCAGTTAGTCCATCCTGGACCTGGTCCATGCTGGATACCAACATGATGGCGCTCTCTGGAGATGGCAAACAGGAGTTCATAACTGCATCTGTAGCATAAAGATTTCCATCTGGAAACTTGGCTCTGGATACTTCCCTTGGGGCTGAAACTCTGGTGACCCCTCCTGGGGTTGACGAATCAGACACCTCTCTCAGGGTTGATAATTCCAGCACCCCTTCTGGGGTTAACAGATCAGAAAATCCTCTTTGGGTAGAAGACTCATATGCCATTTCTAGAGCCTGAACATCGGATACCCCTCCTGGAGTAAACAAAGCAAATGTCTCATCAGAGGCTGCAGAGTCCAACTCCCTTTCTGGTGTTGAAAGTTCAGATGCTCCCCCTTGGGCTGCAGAAACAGATGCCCCTCCTTGGGTTGCAGAAACAGATGCCCCTCCTTGGGCTGCAGAATTTGACTTCACTTTGGTGAAGTAAGACCTATTTAATCTATTTTGTTTCCCAGAATTGGAAATGGGGCTCTTGGTCACAGGACCCCAATTGTAGAATTGGGTTTTTCTTTGATCAACCTTTTTATTGTTCTTTACTGGATCAGAAGGAGTTGAAGATTCCACATAGGAAGGTTTGTAACTATGAATGCTGTGATGTGGAGACCTAACACACTTCCTTGGCTTACGGAGAGAACAGTCTTTAATAAAGTGATCAGAACCCCCACAGTAGAAACAGAGTTGAAACTGCATGTGACATCTGCGTTCCTCTTCAGAAAGTCTAGACCGTGGATTACTCCGGAACTTATCTTTACTTGGTGCAAGGGGGAAGGACTTCGATATAGGGAGATTGGCAGCTGTCACATCTTTGTTCTCAGCAGACTGTGGGAAAGCTTTCATGGAGATGGGAGCAGATATATTAGGAGTATCACTGAGACACTTTGAAATAATCGGAACGATGCTAGAGAGAAGGTCTTGTATCTGTTATAACAGTTGATTGAGAGTCCTTAAATATTCAAATTTATAAGCGACAGGGAACCATGAGGACCGGGAATGATGGACAGAGGAGATCATCCCCTCAACAGGAATGTCTTTTACAAAAATGTCAGAGTTCTCTTGAGTCAGATACCTGAAGACAAGTACCAGGTGTAATTTGTGGATTGCTCTCAACTTCTGGAAAGGCAGGCAAAACATCCTGATGCCAATGAGTAAGAACGTTAGAATTATTCCCAGGAGAATGAGATGGAGCCCCTTCTAGAGTAAATGGATGGTGCTTGGATGAGGGTAGAGAACTAGAGACCCTCTTTGGAGAAGTTGAATTCAAAATTTTAGGAGTACATTTTTTAATTACAGCGTCACTGAAACAAGTCCTTAAGTATAGGATCCTTTGACTCAATAAGTGAATTAACCAATTCTAGAGCCTCTCCTCTAAAACACAGGAAAAGGTATTTTACAATATTGACAGGAGTAATATCAGATGATAAATTAGACTCCATGATGGCAAGGTATTGATTCACCAATGCATGATATTGTTCCAGACCTCCATCGAAGTAGAGAGGTGATGGAGCCTTGGATGACTTCTGTGAACTTGAAGCTTGGAAATCACTCATAGGAACAGAAATGGAGTTAACCAGAGAAATTTTTGACTGGCGAGGAGATGCATTGTCTTGAACTGGAAGGCTTAAGCATTCAATAGGTACTGACAGAGCAGCAGCTGGGAATGACGCTAAAGGAAACTGTGTTGATGTACTGGAAACTTCAGAGCCATGGAATGATGACTGAATATTATCCAGCTGACTGGACAGTTCTTTCAGAAACTGGGTAACCCGAACCTGTTTTACCTCCAAATCTTCAAGGCGTGCTGTCAGGTATTGAACCAGTCCTGCAGGAGAAGCCTGATCCTTGACTGAATACATTTGGCCAGTGCTAACTGTCACGTCTGAGGTCCGACTCTGACCAGTGGAGATCTCAGGCATAGGGGCTGACTTGAATATGAATCTGGGAGCTTTGATACATAACCAGGATATGGTAAACTTGAGCATAGGCCCGAAGGCGTGAGCAGAATGGAGGAGAATATACAATAAAATAAGTCTTTTATTCAGCACGCAAGATGGTACAGATAGCGGCAGATGGTATTAGACTCAATGATCGGTATCACAGATAATGTAGTAACATTGGCACAGGAACCAGGTAATGCAGAAGCATATGTAACATCGATGTCAAGATGTAATATGAGATGCAGTGTGAACCACTGATGAAGTCCCAATATAATGAGCACACGATAGCAGACACAGTTGCAGTGTAAACCACTGATGAAGTCCCAATATAATAAGCACACAATAGAAGACACAGTTGCAGTGTAAACCACTGATGGACTCAATATAAAGGAAAACACAATGTTACTGACCACTGGAGAAAGGATACCGATGGTATTGGATATTGATGGCAGGGCACAAATGCAGCTAGAGATCAACGGCGGATCACCGATGGAACTGGAGGTCGATGGCGGAACACCGATGGTGCTAGAGATCGATGGCGGAACACTGATGGAGCTGGAGATCGGTGGTGGAACACCGATGGCGCTAGAGATCAATGGCGGAACACCGATGTAGCTGGAGATCGATGGCGGAACACCAATGGTGATGAGTATTGATGGCGGAACACCCATGGAGCTGGAGATCGATGGCAGAACACTGATGGAGCTAGGCAGAGCTGCAAGAAGGATGGAACTCAGGTCTCAGGGAAGAATGGAATCTCCTAGAGCAAGGTAACCTGGAAGCAGCTGAGCGCAAACATCCATACAGGGTATGACAATCATAGCACTGGCGATCAGGCAGTTCTTACCCAGCATTCTTATAGGAGCCAGTGTGCAGGGATTGGATGGGATGATCAGGTGGTGTAGGGAAGCTCAGACAGTCACATAATTGGCTGTGCTGCAGTCAGGTGATCAGGACTTGTCACAGCAGTACTCAAGGCTTAGGCGCTGATGTGGATTGAGGCCTAGTAGGCCCAAACACTAGGAAGCAGACATTATGCTGAGAGAGCTATGCAGGAACAGCATGTAACGACTTTACTGCCAGCTGGGAGTGATGAACAGAGCCTGGTTGCTGAACACTGGATCTTGGCAATTACTCACAGTGGAATTCCCGCTCAGGTGTTAACCAGCAAGTAATCAAGGCTGCAGTTTGTATGAGAAGCAGATGCCTGTTTGCAGAATAAGCTGGGGTAAGTCACAGAACATGAGAAATATCATCAGAATTGTGACAATATATCAGGTACAAAGCTACAGATCACTTATAGCCTCCCGTACCATTAAAATCTACTGTGTGGGCTGGTTACCACATGATTTGAATCAATAATATTCCACCAGACAAAGCTCCAGCTTCCTTCTGCTGCTGTCGGTATCCTGACAAAGTGTTTCACAAAACGCATTAGAGTGTGGCTTCCTGACGTCACCACAGCAGGCTCGTGGCTCTGGTTAGTTTGCTCTGAGATGCATAGAGGTTCTCGGCTCTGTGACACGAGGTAGTGTGATGCAGAATCCCGACAGGAGCAGAAGTAACATAGTAATAATAAGAACCCTTAATTTTTTAATACAAACTATTATACCCCCCACCCCCTGCCTGGCCTGAACTCCTATCTTTTTCCTGGTGCACACAGACACAGTGATTGAGTGATTCTAGTCTCCTTGACTGTCAATCTCACTCTGACTGAAGGCTGAGGCAAGATGACGAGAGACAACTACTGTGTCTGTCCTCTTCCAGGCTCCAGCGGTCCTAGGGGCTCCAGCGGTCCTAGGGGCTCCACTGTCCAGACAGTCCTGGTGTGTGCTGTCCAGAATGGCAGGGCAGGGCACACACGAGTCACTGCCAGTGCCACTGCTGCCACTAGAACTGAGCACGGGCGGGAGCCGGGAAGACAGCGCAGGGCGGGCGGAAAGGAAAGGGAGGGAGGGCGCGCGGTGTGACGTGCTGACGTCACACCGCGAGGCAGTCAGACCATGATGGTGGGTGGGCTGGGCTGTGTGGCCAGCCACCCAATAACGAAGAAGAAGCTGACAGTTCAGCTGGGAGTGGCTGAATCTGACTGGCGGTGGTGGCGCAGCGGGAGGGAGACGAGGGTGACTGTCAGGGCAGCGAGCGATGCAGGAGGTTATCCGATCATCGCTATCAGTGTGCTACTGTACGGTAGCACGTGCGGGGGGTGCCGGACAATAGGGGGTGCCTGTGCGCACCAGGCACCCACCGTGTGCACGCCTATGATTAGAGCTATGCAAATGTAACAACATTTTAGGGGCTTTTCATTTAGATGCGATACTGGCATATCCCTATTGCCGGCGATATACTGTAGTGTGTACCACTGGTGTATTTATAATGGGTGCAGTGTGTGCAGTGCACATGGGCCCCCGGGGTCTAGGGGGACCCACACCGCACACGCTGCACCAATTTTTTCAATACTTACACTTGAGGGCATTGCATTGGCTGCAAACGCCTCTACCTGATTGACAGGTAGAAGCGTTTGTAAGGCAGGCAATGGACCGTAGTGAGTGCGGCGTGGGGAAAATGGGGGTGGGTCGGAGGCAATTTTGGAGCAGCTGCACGGCGTCACAGGCAGCCGCTCCGGTTGAAAAAATTACGGCACAGTTGCTGCGGTTGCAGCAACTGTGGACGACGCCCTGCCTCTACAGTCGCTGGACCGCCTGGTCAGCATGTTGGGCAGCCTTGCCCTGCGATGAGCGGCCCCAGCATGTGAAAAAAATGATTGCAGATTTCCCTTTTTAGCAGAATCTGCAATCCAACATGAATATCCCCCTAAATCCACAGTCCACATTAAGGAAAAACTTATAAACCAATTGTAATATCACCTGTTATATTGTTTCAGAAACTCAACAAGATGTTCCACATGAGCCAATGATGTTTCATAAGAATGTAACACAGGGCTGGACTGTGGGGCCGGTGATTTCCCGACGTGCCCCATTGCATTAAGGACCTGTCCCTTTATGTGAGCTGGCGATCGGATTACTTTCTGGCAGTGGCAGCTGGTTCATAGGATGTAGCAACATCTGAAAATGCAATTTTCTGAGTTGTGACTGCATTTTCCACATGCAGCAAGCTCCAGAAATCAAAACTTTCCAGAATTAGGACCCAGTAGGCAACACCATCTATAGTTGGCATTTCCTAATAGAAGCCTGAGGGCTTTTCATCGCAATGTTCCCCTGAGAGCGAACCAATTGGATGCACTAAGCGTCGGCTGCACATATGCAGAAGTTCCAGGTCACTAACCCGGAAGGCCACACACTGCAAAGGACAGCTCTTATCGGGAGGGCTGTCCATTGCTTAAATCTTCATGCATATAGCGTTAATAAATGCCGCTATGCATGAGATCAGTGGCGGGATACATTCAAAATGTGATGCCTGATGCATCCCGCACCTACTCTGAAGTGGTACTCCCCATTTCTACCTAACCTTAACCGTACCACCTTAGTGCCTAACCCTAATTCTCCCTTTTTAGTGCCTAGCCCTAACCTTCCCCTCCTGCGACCTAACCCTAATCTCCTCTATACTGCCTAAACCTACCCCTCTACCCCCACTGTGGCCTAGCCCTAACCAGCCCGGGCATACTTATGTTTGCTGATGGTCAGGATTTTGGCATCAACATTGTGAGCCACGTTTGAGTTTCAGTGCCGGTAAATACCATGAAAGTGACCTTTAACCACTTAGCTGCCAATTTTGTTTCCAAAATACGCTTAGAATTTTTTTTTTTTTTAAATTAAATTAGTTCACAATCATATTTTGAGAACTTATCCAAAGCATTTTTTTCCCCCTTGGCCTGCTGAGCTCCACGGTATTGCCTTGGAGCCCATCCAGTGTATTTATCCAGATATATTCTGCATTTACCATCTGCGGTTCCATCTTTAACCACCGGGTATAATCCTTCCCAGCATGTGGAACTTTTCATATAATATTTGCCATTTTTATGTGCTTATTATATCATTTGATCATTAAAGTGGATCACACCTTTATTGGTGCATTTTTTTCCAGCTTAGCACCTTTCCATTCTATATACTGTTTTTTTTGTCTATTATTATTTCATATATTGTTTTTATTACTACATTCATATGTTTGTACTGTATATTAAATATTGTTTCTTGAGAGCACTACCTAGCGCTGTTTGGTCATTAGCCAATCCTTCTACTTGTCATTGGGCCTAATTCAGGGCCTAATTCCGATCTGATCGCTGCTGTGCGTTTTCGCACA
Source organism: Pseudophryne corroboree (assembly GCF_028390025.1). Taxonomy (NCBI): domain Eukaryota; kingdom Metazoa; phylum Chordata; class Amphibia; order Anura; family Myobatrachidae; genus Pseudophryne; species Pseudophryne corroboree. The sequence continues at coordinate 893,970,940 of NC_086445.1, read as the reverse complement.
GTGGGTGATCAGATCCGAACTGCGCATGCACCGGACTGCTACAACAGGGATCGCCGGTCAGCAATGGGATGGTGGGAAGGATCCATTTGCATGGGCGTTCGCAAGGTGATTAACAAGAAGAGGCCATTTGTGGCAACTGACCGTTTTCAGGGAGTGTCTGGAAAAACGCAGGCGGGCTCAAGCGTTTTCAGGGAGGATGTCTGATGTCACCTCCGGCCCCGATCAGCAGGAAACAATCGCACTGGATAAGTAAGTCTTGGGTGGTGCAGAGACTGCACAAACTGATATACAGTATGTGCAGCTCTGCAACACATGCGATCGCACACTAGCACAGTGATTTTACCCTCCCCCTTTAGGCGGCGACTATCTGATCGCAGGGCAGCAAGAAATGCAGCCCAGCGATCAGATCAGGATTACCCCGATTGTCCTGTTCCTCCATTGGTGCATGTTTATTCCAGCTCAGCACCTTTACATTCTATATACTGTTTTTTATCTATTGTTTTTCATATATTGCTTTTATTACTACTTTCATGTACTTTATGTTAAATTTTATTTCTTGAGAGAACTACCTAGAGCTCTTTGGTCATTAGCCAAGCCTTCTACTTGTCATTGTATCTGTGGATTTTGGGAGACCCAGTACTTCTGGATTTGAGGCTACTTGGGTAAGGTTGCGCTGAGACAAAAACTGACCATGATCTGGCCTGGCCCCATGATTGTTAATAATCCACATTGTGTACTAGACCTCTGCTACAACAACTATCCACTCCCCTGTCTAATACTTTGGTTACTGCTTTACCCATTTATGTAAAGGAATCCTGTATACAGGCCCGGTGACAGGGGGGGGGGGGGGAAGAGGACAGCTATCCCGGGCCCCGAGCTTCAGAGGGGCCCAAGGCTCAAAGACATACACAACAGGACAGTGCTTCACAGCCAGCCCTAAGAAAACAAACAAACAAACAAACAAACAAACTGTCTAGCCAATGTAATCCCCCACACGGCACCCTCCTCCCCATTGATCCCCGGCAACCCGTTATTATGTACGCGCAACACATGCGCACATAATGCATGATGGCGGTGTCATGGCGCTGACTGTGCCAGCGCAGTATCTTCTGACATACGTACTCCCTGCCTCCTGCGGCCACTGAAGAGCAGGAGGAGAGATCGTGCTTGCAGCGTAACCTGGCTGCAAGGTCGCGCTACTAGCAGAAGAAGCCAGCTGACTGCTCTGCTGACCTGTCCCACCCCTGAGGCTTTTAAGTGTAAGTGTACACTTTATTTTATTATAATACTGTGTGTGTACATATATATATATATATATTAGTATACACACACAATATATGTATATGTATGTGTGTGTGTGTATATATATATATTATTCCAATTCAGCCGGCACTCATTGCTTTAAATCAGCTGGTCCCGGTGTCCAGTGCAAAAGCATCCATATACCTTCACAACAGGCACGGCACTCCAGGGACTCGTTTTCAACAGCTTTTAATAACGGTGTTTACAGCAACATGTTTCAAGGCCTCAGCCCCTTCGTCAGGACACACCAAATACTCACAAAACAAACGCACATAAAACATTTAAATACCTGTTAACGAGAGTCTCCTCCCGCCAGCATCCGCGTCCACAGCTGCAGCTGTTGATTCACCGCCGATGCCTCACTTCCGTATAGCACAGGCGGAAGTTGCTAGGCAACCACCAGCTTGCGTTCCAGTACAGCAAGACAGGCGCCTGTGTCCTCAGATGACGCCATCCGTGGCTGGAGCTGTTGGAGAAAACACAACACACGTACACGTTACATATGTAAATCATACATAAACAGCATATAGGAATTTAGTCCGTAGCAGCTTTGTTCTCACTAAATATACACTAGCTAAGCAAGCAGTGTGTTAGCCCCATCACCATATTGCTAGATTAACTTGACATCACAGACTCTTTACTATTAACCAATAATGTAATCGCCAGAAACCGCGATTAGGTCCGCCCTGGACATCTCAAGTCCTGTTCCAATAAGCTGTTCCAATTAATTTTATCATTTAATCCGAACATCCGAAGGTCCCGGTGCTGTACACTTTGCCTAAGCTCCACAAGGACAGTAAAGATCCACCTGGCCATCCGATTATATCGGCCCGAGGCTCCTTATATTATCCGGTTGCACAGCTACTGGATCATCTCCTGCAACCTCTACTAAGTAAGAAGGACACCTTTCTTAAGGACACGACCAAATTCCTGAAGTTGTTGAGTGAAATTGTTGAAGTTCCCAAGGGAACACTGCTTTGTTGTCTGGATGTTTGCAGTCTATACACATCAATTCCCCATGAGGGTGGACTAGTGGCATTGAGGAACTTTTTGCAACAATTTCTGGATCCAACGCTGTTTAACCATGATCTCTTTTTGCAATTACTGGAATTGACCCTCTATAGGAATTATTTCCTGTATGACGGTCAATACTACTTGCAGCAGCAGGGGTGTGCGATGGGGTCCCCTGTGGCCCCATTGTACGCTAACGTTTACATGTTTGAACAGGAGGATAAATTGTTTCTGAATCATCCTTCGGTATCTGGGTGTATTAAATTATACACCCGATACATCGATGATATTTTCCTACTGTGGACAGGTAGTGTTGAATTGTTGATGACCGTGGTTGAGGAGATCAATGGTAGTAGGTCTGCTATTAAGTTTACTGTTGCGTGCAGTGAGGTTCAAGCACATTTCTTGGATGTACAAGTAAATATACATGAAGGTAGGATTTCGACAGAGGTGTTTCAGAAAGAGGTCAACAGAAACACTTTTTTGCTTGCTTCAAGCCATCACCCAACATCATTGAAGCGGGGGTTGCCCCGCTTGCAAATTATGAGAGTGGCTAGAATTTCTAGTGATCCACTGAAAGCTGCCGCTTCTATCGACACATTGATAGCCAAATTTATAGCTCGAGGGTATGACCCGAAGATGCTATATGAGAATAAAGATCAAGTGTTAAGTATGCCAAGATCTCAATTACTGCAATCATGTATCAGAACGCCAGAGAAGGTTTTTCCATGGGCCAGTAGTTTTACTACTGCTAGTCCTGTGATTAATCGGGCAACAAAGGCACTATGGCCAATTGTGGCTTCTGATAAAGATTTAGCATGCTTCAAAGACATGCATCCTTTAGCAGCATTTATGAGAGGTCGTAACTTGAATGACAGACTTATGATTACGGACATAACTGGTAGAGGTATCCCAAAAATGCCAAATGTATATGTCAAACCGGCAGGTTGCTATAGCTGCCATAGTTGCACTACATGTAGATTTATGATAACCTGCAAAACTTTCCAGCATCCTCATGTTCCAAAGAAGTATGACATCCGACATGTGCTCACGTGTACCTCATCATTTGTGGTATACGTGATCACATGTCCTTGCGGTTTGTACTATGTGGGTCAGACCTTTTGGAAATTCCTTGAGCGAATGGCCTTGCATAGGTCGGCAATCCATCTGTCATCTGAGGGTAAAGCTGTGGATCAGCCGGTGGTCCGTAATTTTAGATCAATGGGTCATACTTTATCTGATCTAAAGTATTTTATGATTGATCATGTGTTAGATTCCCCCCGAGGGGGTGATCGGATCAAAGCTCTATGCCTGATGGAGTCCAGATGGATTATCTGTCTGGGTACCATGGCCCCAGACGGATTAAATGATAAAATTAATTGGAACAGCTTATTGTAACAGGACTTGAGATGTCCAGGGTGGACCTAATCGCAGTTTCTGGCGATTACATTATTGGTTAATAGTAAAGGGTCTGTGATGTCAAGTTAATCTAGCAATATGGTGATGGGGCTAACACACTGCTTGCTTAGCTAGTGTATATTTAGTGAGAACAAACCTGCTACGGACTAAATTCCTATATGCTGTTTATGTATGATTTACATATGTAATGTGTGTTGTGTTTTCTCCAACAGCTCCGGCCACGGATGGTGCCGTCTGAGGACACAGGCGCCGGTCTTGCTGTACTGGAACGCAAGCTGGTGGTTGCCTAGCAACTTCCGCCTGCGCTATCTGGAAGTGAGGAATCGGCGGTGAATCAACGGCTGCAGCTGTGGACGCGGATGCTGGCGGGAGGAGACTCTCGGTTACAGGTATTTAAATGTTTTATGTGCGTTTGTCTTGTGAGTATTGGTGTGTCCTGACGAAGGGGCTGAGGCCTTGAAACATGTTGATGTAAACACCGTTATTAAAAGCTGTTGAAAACGAGTCCCTGGAGTGCCGTGCCTGTTGTGGAGGTATATATATATTAGTGATGTGCACCGGACATTTTTCGGGTTTTGTGTTTTGGTTTTGGATTCGGTTCCGCGGCCGTGTTTTGGATTCGGAAGCGTTTTGGCAAAACCTCACCGAAATTTTTTTGTCGGATTCGGGTGTTTTTTAACAAAAAACCCTAAATAACAGCTTAAATCATAGAATTTGGGGGTCATTTTGATCCCATAGTTTTATTAACCTCAATAACCATAATTTACACTCATTTCCAGTCTATTCTGAACACCTCACAATATTATTTTTAGTCCTAAAATTTGCACCGAGGTCGCTGGATGGCTAAGCTAAGCGACACAAATGGCCGACACAAACACCTGGCCCATCTAGGAGTGGCACTGCAGTATCAGGCAGGATGGCACTTCAAAAAAATTGTCCCCAAACAGCACATGATGCAAAGAAATAAAGAGGCGCACCAAGGTCGCTGTGTGACTAAGCTAAGCGACACAAGTGGCCGACACAAACACCTGGCCCATCTAGGAGTGGCACTGCAGTGTCAGGCATGATGGCACTTCAAAAAAATTGTCCCCAAACAGCACATGATGCAAAGAAAAAAAGAGGCGCACCAAGTTCGCTGTGTGACTAAGCTAAGCGACACAAGTGGCCGACACAAACACCTGGCCCATCTAGGAGTGGCACTGCAGTGTCAGGCAGGATGGCACTTCAAAAAAATTGTCCCCAAACAGCACATGATGCAAAGAAAAAAAGAGGCGCACCAAGGTCGCTGTGTGACTAAGCTATGCGACACAAGTGGCCGACACAAACACCTGGCCCATCTAGGAGTGGCACTGCAGTGTCAGGCAGGATGGCACTTCAAAAAAATTGTCCCCAAACAGCACATGACGCAAAGAAAAATGAAAGAAAAAAGAGGTGCAAGATGGAATTGTCCTTGGGCCCTCCCACCCACCCTTATGTTGTATAAACAGGACATGCACACTTTAACGAACCCATCATTTCAGCGACAGGGTCTGCCACACGACTGTGACTGAAATGACTGGTTGGTTTGGGCCCCCACCAAAAAAAGAAGCAATCAATCTCTCCTTGCACAAACTGGCTCTACAGAGGCAAAATGTCCACCTCATCATCATCCTCCGATTCCTCACCCCTTTCACTGTGTACATCCCCCTCCTCACAGATTATTAATTCGTCCCCACTGGAATCCACCATCTCAGGTCCCTGTGTACTTTGTGGAGGCAATTGCTGCTGGTGAATGTCTCCACGGAGGAATTGATTATAATTCATTTTGATGAACATCATCTTCTCCACATTTTCTGGAAGTAACCTTGTACGCCGATTGCTGACAAGGTGAGCGGCTGCACTAAACACTCTTTCGGAGTACACACTGGAGGGAGGGCAACTTAGGTAGAATAAAGCCAGTTTGTGCAAGGGCCTCCAAATTGCCTCTTTTTCCTGCCAGTATATGTACGGACTGTCTGACGTGCCTACTTGGATGCGGTCACTCATATAATCCTCCACCATTCTTTCAATGGTGGAGAATCATATGAAGTGACAGTAGACGACATGTCAGTAATCGTTGGCAGGTCCTTCAGTCCGGACCAGATGTCAGCACTCGCTCCAGACTGCCCTGCATCACCGCCAGCGGGTGGGCTCAGAATTCTTAGCCTTTTCCTCGCACCCCCAGTTGCGGGAGAATGTGAAGGAGGAGATGTTGACGGGTCACGTTCCACTTGACTTGACAATTTTCTCACCAGCAGGTCTTTGAACCTCTGCAGACTTGTGTCTGCCGGAAAGAGAGATACAACATAGGTTTTAAATCTAGGATCGAGCACGGTGGCCAAAATGTAGTGCTCTGATTTCAACAGATTGACCACCCGTGAATCCTGGTTAAGCGAATTAAGGGCTCCATCCACAAGTCCCACATGCCTAGCGGAATCGCTCTGTTTTAGCTCCTCCTTCAATGTCTCCAGCTTCTTCTGCAAAAGCCTGATGAGGGTAATGACCTGACTCAGGCTGGCAGTGTCTGAACTGACTTCACGTGTGGCAAGTTCAAAGGGTTGCAGAACCTTGCACAACGTTGAAATCATTCTCCACTGCGCTTGAGTCAGGTGCATTCCCCCTCCTTTGCCTATATCGTGGCCAGATGTATAGGCTTGAATGGCCTTTTGCTGCTCCTCCATCCTCTGAAGCATATAGAGGGTTGAATTCCACCTCGTTACCACCTCTTGCTTCAGATGATGGCAGGGCAGGTTCAGGAATGTTTGGTGGTGCTCCAGTCTTCTGTACGCGGTGGCTGAATGCCGAAAGTGGCCCGCAATTCTTCGGGCCACCGACAGCATCTCTTGCACGCCCCTGTCGTTTTTTTAAATAATTCTGCACCACCAAATTCAATGTATGTGCAAAACATGGGACGTGCTGGAATTTGCCCAGATGTAATGCACGCACAATATTGCTGGCGTTGTCCGATGTCACAAATCCCCAGGAGAGTCCAATTGGGGTAAGCCATTCTGCGATGATCTTCCTCAGTTTCCGTAAGAGGTTGTCAGCTGTGTGCCTATTCTGGAAAGCGGTGTTACAAAGCGTAGCCTGCCTAGGAACGAGTTGGTGTTTGCAAGATGCTGCTACTGGTGCCGCCGCTGCTGTTCTTGCTGCGGGAGGCAATACATCTACCCAGTGGGCTGTCACAGTCATATAGTCCTGAGTCTGCCCTGCTCCACTTGTCCACATGTCCGTGGTTAAGTGGACATTGGGTACAACTGCATTTTTTAGGACACTGGTGAGTCTTTTTCTGAGGTCTGTGTACATTTTCGGTATCGCCTGCCTAGAGAAATGGAACCTATATGGTATTTGGTACCGGGGACACAGTACCTCAATCAAGTCTCTAGTTGGCTCTGAATTAACGGTGGATACCGGAACCACGTTTCTCACCGCCCAGGCTGCCAAGGCCTGAGTTATCTGCTTTGCAGCAAGATGACTGCTGTGATATTTCATCTTCCTCGCAAAGGACTGTTGGACAGTCAATTGCTTACTGGAAGTAGTACAAGTGGTCTTCCGACTTCCCCTCTGGGATGACGATCGACTCCCAGCAGCAAAAACAGCAGCGCCAGCAGCAGTAGGTGTTACACTCAAGGATGCATCGGAGGAATCCCAGGCAGGAGAGGACTCGTCAGACTTGCCAGTGACATGGCCTGCAGGACTATTGGCTTTCCTGGGTAAGGAGGAAATTGACACTGAGGGAGTTGGTGGTGTGGTTTGCAGGAGCTTGGTTACAAGAGGAAGGGATTTAGTGGTCAGTGGACTGCTTCCGCTGTCACCCAAAGTTTTTGAACTTGTCACTGACTTATGATGAATGCGCTGCAGGTGACGTATAAGGGAAGATGTTCCGAGGTGGTTAACGTCCTTACCCCTACTTATTACAGCTTGACAAAGGCAACACACGGCTTGACACCTGTTGTCCGCATTTGTGTTGAAATAATTCCACACCGAAGAGCTGATTTTTTTTGTATTTTGACCAGGCATGTCAATGGCCATATTCGTCCCATGGACAACAGGTGTCTCCCCGGGTGCCTGACTTAAACAAACCACCTCACCATCAGAATCCTCCTTGTCAATTTCCTCCCCAGCGCCAGCAACACCCATATCCTCATCCTGGTGTACTTCAACAGTGACATCTTCAATTTGACTATCAGGAACTGGACTGCGGGTGCTCCTTCCAGCACTTGCAGGGGGTGTGCAAATGGTGGAAGGCGCAAGCTCTTCCCGTCCAGTGTTGGGAAGGTCAGGCATCGCAACCGACACAATTGGACTCTCCTTGGGTATTTGTGATTTAGAAGAACGCACAGTTCTTTGCTGTGCTTTTGCCAGCTTAAGTCTTTTCATTTTTCTAGCGAGAGGATGAGTGCTTCCATCCTCCTGTGAAGCTGAACCACTAGCCATGAACATAGGCCAGGGCCTCAGCCGTTCCTTGCCACTCCGTGTCGTAAATGGCATATTGGCAAGTTTACGCTTCTCCTCAGACGCTTTTAATTTTGATTTTTGGGTCATTTTACTGAACTTTTGTTTTTTGGATTTTACATGCTCTCTACTATGACATTGGGCATCGGCCTTGGCAGACGACGTTGATGGCATTTCATCGTCTCGGCCATGACTAGTGGCAGCAGCTTCAGCACGAGGTGGAAGTGGATCTTGATCTTTCCGTATTTTAACCTCCACATTTTTGTTCTCCATTTTTTAATGTGTGGAATTATATGCCAGTATCAATAGCAATGGCCTACTACTATATATACTGCACACAACTGAAATGCACCACAGGTATGGATGGATAGTATACTTGACGACACAGAGGTAGGTAGAGCAGTGGTCTTCCGTACCGTACTGCTATATATACTGGTGGTCACTGTGTCAGCAAACGGCAAAACTAAAATGCACCACAGGTATAGAATGTAGATGGATAGTATACTTAATGACGACACAGAGGTAGGTACAGCAGTGGCCTTCCGTACCGTACTGCTATATATAGTATACTGGTGGTCACTGTGTCAGCAAACTGCAAAACTAAAATGCACCACAGATATAGAATGTAGATGGATAGTATACTTAATGACGACACAGAGGTAGGTACAGCAGTGGCCTTCCGTACTGCTATATATAGTATACTGGTGGTCACTGTGTCAGCAAACTGCAAAACTAAAATGCACCACAGGTATAGAATGTAGATGGATAGTATACTTAATGACGACTCAGAGGTAGGTACAGCAGTGGCCTTCCGTACTGCTATATATAGTATACTGGTGGTCACTGTGTCAGCAAACTGCAAAACTAAAATGCACCACAGGTATAGAATGTAGATGGATAGTATACTTAATGACGACACAGAGGTAGGTACAGCAGTGGCCTTCCGTACTGCTATATATAGTATACTGGTGGTCACTGTGTCAGCAAACTGCAAAACTAAAATGCACCACAGGTATAGAATGTAGATGGATGGTATACTTAATGACGACACAGAGGTAGGTACAGCAGTGGCCTTCCGTACTGCTATATATAGTATACTGGTGGTCACTGTGTCAGCAAACTGCAAAACTAAAATGCACCACAGGTATAGAATGTAGATGGATAGTATACTTAATGACGACACAGAGGTAGGTACAGCAGTGGCCTTCCGTACTGCTATATATAGTATACTGGTGGTCACTGTGTCAGCAAACTGCAAAACTAAAATGCACCACAGGTATAGAATGTAGATGGATAGTATACTTAATGATGACACAGAGGTAGGTACAGCAGTGGCCTACTGTACCGTAATGCTATATATTATATACTGGTGTTCACTGGTCAGCAAAACTCTGCACTGTACTCCTCCTATATAATATTATACTGGTGGTCCCCAGTCCCCACAATAAAGCAGCACACTGAGCACAGATATGGAGTGTTTTTCAGGCAGACAACGTATACTGGTGGTCACTGTCAGCAAAACTCTGCACTGTACTCCTGCTATATAATACAGCTGCTCCCCAGTCCCCACAATTAAGCAGTGTGAGCACAGATATATGCAGCACACTGAGCACAGATATGGAGCGTTTTTTTCAGGCAGAGAACGGATAACTGGTGGTCACTGATCAGCAAAACTCTGCACTGTACTCCTCCTATATTATACAGCTGCTCCCCAGCCCTCCCCACAATTAAGCAATAGTGCACAGCACAATCAAGTTCAACAATAACGGAGAGGACGCCAGCCACGTCCTCTCCCTAACATTTCCAATGCACGAGTGAAAATGGCGGCGACGCGCGGCTGCTTATATAGAATCCGAATCTCACGAGAATCTGACAGCGGGATGATGACGTTCGGGCGCGCTCGGGTTACCCGAGCCATACGGGAGAATCCGAGTATGGCTCGGACCCGTGTAAAAAGGGTGAAGTTCGGGGGGGGTTCGGTTTCCGAGAAACCGAACCCGCTCATCACTAATAAATATATATATATATATATATATATATATATATATATATAAAAGTCCAAAAGGAGCGGCACTCAGCGGGTCTTTCGTATAGAGATACGAAAGTTTATGTATTAAACTGAAACGTTAACCTCTGCCAGGTGTTACTCCGCCGTTTATTCGTTATCTCTATACGAAAGACCCGCTGAGTGCCGCTCCTTTTGGACTTCTACATTGTCTGCCGCAATACAGATAAGTGAAGGCACCGGGGCCAATATTGTCTTTTATCCGGAGTGCCAGCTTTTGTGTCCACATATATATATATATATATATATATATATATATAAAAGCAAAGCTGGCAGGCTCGGCACTCACTGTTGGGCACTATTTGCTTGCTGTGGTGCCTTCCGCGAATGTTGCCATCCAAATGTAATCTCTATAAAGCAGCGGCACTCGGCAGACTGATTTGCAGAAAAAAGCCGTTTATTCCGGTCCTACGCCGTTTCGGGGATGTACCCCGTCTTCAGGGACAATACAGTACAAATATAGTGCTAATACCATCAACCTTTTATACCCTCTAAACAAGTGCTCATGAATGTTTAATGTGTGATACAACTCACCTGTCCAGCGCTGCCGATTCCCGCCGCGTCTGGCCGCTGTGTGTACAGGACTCACATGGATGACGTCAGCGGTCAGCGCCAGACAGGGAGCTCCAATCAGAGAGTTAGTGTAAGTGTTGCTAAGCAACCGCTGTGAATAAATAACACAAAAACATGTTAATAAAATCCCGTGCTGGTTAAAATAGTGCTAATCAGAGATCACTCTGAGCATGCCACTAACTCATACCTACTAAAAACTAGAGATGAGCGGGTTCGGTTTCTCTGAATCCGAACCCGCACGAACTTCATGTTTTTTTTCACGGGTTCGAGCGACTCGGATCTTCCCGCCTTGCTCGGTTAACCCGAGCGCGCCCGAACGTCATCATGACGCTGTCGGATTCTCGCGAGACTCGGATTCTATATAAGGAGCCGCGCGTCGCCGCCATTTTCACACGTGCATTGAGATTGATAGGGAGAGGACGTGGCTGGCGTCCTCTCCGTTATAGTAGAAAAGAGTAAAGACTGAGTGACTTAGTTATAATTGTGGGGAGGATTGCGGACGGGGAGCAGCTGTTAGGGAGTACAGTGATTTAGATTAGGAGAGAGAGAGAGAGAGAGAGATTGACCTGATTTACTGGAGCTTAGGAGTACTGTAGAAGAGAGTGCAGAGTTTACTAGTGACTGACCACAGTGACCACCAGACAGTGCAGTTTTATTTAATATATCCGTTCTCTGCCTGAAAAAAACGATACACACAGTGACTCAGTCACATACCATATCTGTGTGCACTGCTCAGCCCAGTGTGCTGCATCATCTATGTATATATTATATATCTGACTGTGCTCAGCTCACACAGCTTATAATTGTGGGGGAGACTGGGGAGCACTGCAGTGCCAGTTATAGGTTATAGCAGGAGCCAGGAGTACAAGACAGTCACATACCATATCTGTGTGCACTGCTCAGCCCAGTGTGCTGCATCATCTATGTATATATTATATATCTGACTGTGCTCAGCTCACACAGCTTATAATTGTGGGGGAGACTGGGGAGCACTGCAGTGCCAGTTATAGGTTATAGCAGGAGCCAGGAGTACATATTATATTAAAATTAATTAAACAGTGCACACTTTTGCTGCAGGAGTGCCACTGCCAGTATGACTGACCAGTGACCTGACCACACTGACCACCAGTATAGTTAGTAGTATACTATATTGTGATTGCCTGAAAAAGTTAAACACTCGTCGTGTGACTTCACTTGTGTGGTGTTTTTTTTTTTATTCTATAAAAAACTCATTCTGCTGACAGACAGTGTCCAGCAGGTCCGTCATTATATAATATATATACCTGTCCGGCTGCAGTAGTGATATATATATATTTTTTATATCATTATTTATCATCCAGTCGCAGCAGACACAGTACGGTAGTTCACGGCTGTAGCTACCTCTGTGTCGGCACTCGGCAGTCCGTCCATAATTGTATACCACCTAACCGTGGTTTTTTTTTCTTTCTTCTTTATACATACATACTACGACATCTCTTTATCAACCAGTCTATATTAGCAGCAGACACAGTACAGTACGGTAGTTCACGGCTGTGGCTACCTCTGTGTCGGCACTCGGCAGTCCGTCCATAATTGTATACCACCTAACCGTGGTTTTTTTTTCTTTCTTCTTTATACGTACATACTACGACATCTCTTTATCAACCAGTCTATATTAGCAGCAGACACAGTACAGTACGGTAGTTCACGGCTGTGGCTACCTCTGTGTCGGCACTCGGCAGTCCGTCCATAATTGTATACCACCTAACCGTGGTTTTTTTTTCTTTCTTCTTTATACATACATACTACGACATCTCTTTATCAACCAGTCTATATTAGCTATATGTCTATATGTGCTGATTGGGGAGGGTTTTTTGGAAAGGACATCCTGCGTGACACTGCAGTGCCACTCCTAAATGGGCCCGGTGTTTGTGTCGGCCACTAGGGTCGCTAATCTTACTCACACAGCTACCTCATTGCGCCTCTTTTTTTCTTTGCGTCATGTGCTGATTGGGGAGGGTTTTTTGGAAGGGACATCCTGCGTGACACTGCAGTGCCACTCCTAAATGGGCCCGGTGTTTGTGTCGGCCACTAGGGTCGCTAATCTTACTCACACAGCTACCTCATTGCGCCTCTTTTTTTCTTTGCGTCATGTGCTGATTGGGGAGGGTTTTTTGGAAGGGACATCCTGCGTGACACTGCAGTGCCACTCCTAAATGGGCCCGGTGTTTGTGTCGGCCACTAGGGTCGCTAATCTTACTCACACAGCTACCTCATTGCGCCTCTTTTTTTCTTTGCGTCATGTGCTGATTGGGGAGGGTTTTTTGGAAGGGACATCCTGCGTGACACTGCAGTGCCACTCCTAAATGGGCCCGGTGTTTGTGTCGGCCACTAGGGTCGCTAATCTTACTCACACAGCTACCTCATTGCGCCTCTTTTTTTCTTTGCGTCATGTGCTGATTGGGGAGGGTTTTTTGGAAGGGACATCCTGCGTGACACTGCAGTGCCACTCCTAAATGGGCCCAGTGTTTGTGTCTGCCGCTAGGGTCGCTTATCTTACTCACACAGTCAGCTACCTCATTGCGCCTCTTTTTTTCTTTGCGTCATGTGCTGTTTGGGGAGGGTTTTTTGGAAGGGACATCCTGCGTGACACTGCAGTGCCACTCCTAGATGGGCCAGGTGTTTGTGTCGGCCACTAGGGTCGCTTAGCTTAGTCATCCAGCGACCTCGGTGCAAATTTTAGGACTAAAAATAATATTGTGAGGTGTGAGGTATTCAGAATAGACTGAAAATGAGTGGAAATTATGGTTTTTGAGGTTAATAATAATATGGGATCAAAATGACCCCCAAATTCTATGATTTAAGCTGTTTTTTAGGGTTTTTTTAAAAAAACACCCGAATCCAAAACACACCCGAATCCGACGAAAAAAATTCGGTGAGGTTTTGCCAAAACGCGGTCGAACCCAAAACACGGCCGCGGAACCGAACCCAAAACCAAAACACAAAACCCGAAAAATTTCAGGCGCTCATCTCTACTAAAAACTATATACTATCTACATTAAAAACAAAGGATAAACGTTCCCGACGGAGGATAAGCATTGACGTGAACATAATTGTATATATATTATTATCTACTGGTTAAACTGCTGTCTATAGCTAAATAGCTAAATACTTCTGAAAAATGCTTGAAACAGTGGCTATACTGACTATGGCTCTAAGACTATACATATCATGAGGTTATCCATAGCTCTCATCGTCTCGATATTCAAAGCATGTAAAGTTATACTGATGTAGATAATCACTATACATTGCATCATAGAAAACCTCATTAGTAACTATACCAAAGACCCGTCCTCAATATACTTCAATATCATAGAAAACACTGCAGACCTAGTGTCTCATTTAGACCTCCCGGGGATATGGTGTTTAAAGAATGAATCCATCTGCTCTCCTTCTGCATCAGTATTTTATTACGATCCCCTCCTCTGTGTAGTGGGGGTACATGGTCTATAATTATAGCTCGTATGCTTGCTATATTGTGTTTGGCTGTCAAGCAATGACGAGCCACCGGTTGTTCACTCGTCCCTTTCTCGATGGCCTGTTTTATAGCACTTCTGTGCAGGGCCATTCTTTCGCGGAATTGGCGTTGCGTCTTTCCGACGTAAGCCAAGCCGCATGGGCATTTCAACATATATATAACGTGAGTTGTGGTGCATGTCACCCTATGTAGAATTTTAAACGATTTGCCTGTATGCGGATGAAAAAACTGAGAGCCGGTAAGCAAAGTGTTACATGTTGAACACCCTAGACAGCGGAAGCATCCACTCTTAGGTCGTAAAAAATGTGTTTGCAGTTGCTTGGTGAGCGGGAATACATCTAGTTTTACTACTTTATCTCCTATACTAGAACCCCTTTTATAACTAGGTAATATTCTAGAATCCAGCAGTGCCGGTAGAGCTTTATCCGTATTTACAATGGGCCACAGCTTTTTGACCCTTTGTGTGATCCCCGGAGTCGCTGCTGTAAATTTGTTGACCCATGGTATTTTCTGCGCTTGTTTTTTCTCTATGGGGTCACATTTATGTAACAACGAATCTCTGGAGAGATTCAAGACTTTATTCCTGCTGTATAGTAGATCCTGTCTAGGGTATCCCCTTTGCTCAAATTTTTGAACCATCTCGTCTAATGCTGGTTCTACCGCAGTAGGATCTGAAATGATCCTTTTTGCCCGTAAGAATTGTGATTGCGGTAATCCCTTGCGTAGAGGTAAAGGATGTGAACTGGTATAGTGCAACAAGGAATTGCGGTCTGTGGGCTTGAGGTATAGGGATGTATGCAATTGGCCTTCCTGCAGGGTAATAGTTACATCCAAAAAGTGTATGTCCCGAAGGGACATCTGATATGTAAATTTCACCGGACTCATGGTGTTATTATGCTCATTTAATAAGCACTCCAGGTGTTCCTGTGGCCCCTGCCAAAAAATAAGCAGATCATCTATGTACCTCTTATAGAAGTACATAGATGATATGCGGGGTGTACCAAAATGTGTGCGTTCAATGGCATACATGTACGCATTAGCGTACGATGGGGCCACTGGGGACCCCATCGCACAACCTGAGACTTGTAAATAGATCCGGCCATCAAACGTAAAATAATTACGTGTCAAGACAAGGGTAAGTAACTGCAGAAAGAAATCCACTGCTGGACCCTGATATGCAGGGTTGTCTGTGATCAGATTGCGGACTGTCTCTACCCCTGCATCATGTGGGATGCAGGTGTAGAGGCTAGTCACATCTGCACTACATAATGTTAAGTCTAACGGTATTGTGTCCATGGCTTGTAAATGCTTCAACAGTGTCGTCGTATCTTTAAGATACGACGGTATCTGTTGTATGCATGGGTTCAAAAATGCATCCAAAAAGATAGCTATGGGATAGTATAGGGAGTTCCTGGCCGAAACTATAGGTCGACCCGGGGGATTAGTAAGTGATTTATGTACCTTCGGTACTGTATAGAACAGCGGTGTCTGCGGAAACTCTACTGTCAAAGCTCTTCTCTGCTCTACAGTCAACACCCCTGACTCGCTAGCCTGTGTCAAAATTCCATCCAATTCCTGTTTAAATTTCACAGTTGGATCATAAGATAAAAGACTATAAGTACATTGATCAGACAATTGGCGTCTACTCTCCAAAATGTAGTCAGACAGGTCCTGTATAACTGTGGCTCCCCCCTTGTCTGCACTTCGAATGATGATGTCAGTCCTTTTTGAAAGGTCATTCAGTGCTGTTAGTTCTTGTTTGTTCAGATTGGAGTGGTATGGTTTAACTCCCTCTTCCTGATAAGCCAGCTCTGTTAGGCGAGAGAAAGTCCTGATCGACGGACTGTTGGTTTTGGGATCAAACTTGGATCTTGGTGCTATCCGTTTAAGTTTGTCCGGAACAGATGTAGATGCTGTAGATATGGCACTGGTTCCAAAGTGCTCTTTTAAGCGTAAAGTCCTATTAAATTTGTAGTTTTCTACTTTCGCAGTGAAGGGGTCAGGTTTAACAGTCGGAACAAAAGTAAGGCCTTTAGATAGGACCCTATTTTCCTCTTCTGTTAGAGGACTAGTGGACAGATTTATAACTAATTCTGTTATTGGCGTGGTGGCCGTCTTGTATTGTATCCTTTTGTTCTGCCCCGCCCTCCTCGTCCTCTTGGGGGCTTTGGTGGTATACCAGATCGGGTGGCCATGCCTAAAGGGTAGGAGGCATTTCCTGATACTGCACTAGTACTGGCTTCTCCTTCGCTGGCTGTAGTACTCGTTCCAGATTGGTCCGAGTAATTCTGTCGACGACGGTATCTCCTGTTGTATTGAGGGCGTTCCTGTGTAGTGCCAGTATTATTCAGCCAGGAGTAGACCCTACGTTGTTGGTAATCTTGTTGTACTTTCACTAATTTTTCTTTTTTATATTTAATAAGGTCACTCCTGTATTGGTCCATGTGCGCCTGTAGTTTCTCTAGCCAATTTGTGCTGGTGTCTTGCGCCAGTGTATCTTTATGTGCTGTCTCAAATATAGACAACTGCTCCTTGATGATTGCAAGTTCCCGCGTTGACTCCTCCACTACCAATAATAAGAGGTCCATGGAACACTTATTTAAAATAGCTACCCATTTACGGCAAAAAGGGATGCTATATCGCCCTATTGTGGGAGTGTTCCGGATCCTAAAACCTCGTGGAATTTGGTTATTTCTATAGTAATCAGACAAGCTGATCCCATGGTAGGTGAAATCACACTCACGTTGTTTGAGTTTCTGCCACTGTCGAAACAGTTCCTCCTTCGGTGTGACCTGTGGGTCATCATCTAGTTTTCTCTTTATCAGTATAGCCTGGGCTTCGGCGTCTGAAAAACTGAAGCGTTCTTTGGCATCCGCCTGCGCCAATTCCCAAGCTGACTCCATGTCAGTATTAGCGTCAGTCATGTTTGTAGAAAATGTTCTACCCAGCACTTAGCTGACTATTCCTCCGTGGACGTCTTCCTCATATGTCACTGTGTGATCCAAGAGTCCATGTATAGGGTATTCAGGTGAACAATATACCAATGTGGAAATCCCTTAGGTGCCCTAGCCAGAGGATGCCTCTAACATCTGTGGCACAGATGTATGTGAAGAGGTTTTCCCATATAAGCAAAGCTGGCAGGCTCGGCACTCACTGTTGGGCACTATTTACTTGCTGTGGTGCCTTCCGCGAATGTTGCCATCCAAATGTAATCTCTATAAAGCAGCGGCACTCGGCAGACTGATTTGCAGAAAAAAGCCGTTTATTCCGGTCCTACGCCGTTTCGGGGATGTACCCCGTCTTACATTTGGATGGCAACATTCGTGGAAGGCACCACAGCAAGTAAATAGTGCCCAACAGTGAGTGCCGAGCCTGCCAGCTTTGCTTATATGGGAAAACCTCTTCACATACATCTGTGCCACAGATGTTAGAGGCATCCTCTGGCTAGGGCACCTAAGGGATTTCCACATTGGTATATTGTTCACCTGAATACCCTATACATGGACTCTTGGATCACACAGTGACATATGAGGAAGACGTCCACGGAGGAATAGTCAGCTAAGTGCTGGGTAGAACATTTTCTACAAACATGACTGACGCTAATACTGACATGGAGTCAGCTTGGGAATTGGCGCAGGCGGATGCCAAAGAACGCTTCAGTTTTTCAGACGCCGAAGCCCAGGCTATACTGATAAAGAGAAAACTAGATGATGACCCACAGGTCACACCGAAGGAGGAACTGTTTCGACAGTGGCAGAAACGCAAACAACGTGAGTGTGATTTCACCTACCATGGGATCAGCTTGTCTGATTACTATAGAAATAACCAAATTCCACGAGGTTTTAGGATCCGGAACACTCCCACAATAGGGCGATATAGCATCCCTTTTTGCCGTAAATGGGTAGCTATTTTAAATAAGTGTTCCATGGACCTCTTATTATTGGTAGTGGAGGAGTCAACGCGGGAACTTGCAATCATCAAGGAGCAGTTGTCTATATTTGAGACAGCACATAAAGATACACTGGCGCAAGACACCAGCACAAATTGGCTAGAGAAACTACAGGCGCACATGGACCAATACAGGAGTGACCTTATTAAATATAAAAAAGAAAAATTAGTGAAAGTACAACAAGATTACCAACAACGTAGGGTCTACTCCTGGCTGAATAATACTGGCACTACACAGGAACGCCCTCAATACAACAGGAGATACCGTCGTCGACAGAATTACTCGGACCAATCTGGAACGAGTACTACAGCCAGCGAAGGAGAAGCCAGTACTAGTGCAGTATCAGGAAATGCCTCCTACCCTTTAGGCATGGCCACCCGATCTGGTATACCACCAAAGCCCCCAAGAGGACGAGGAGGGCGGGGCAGAACAAAAGGATACAATACAAGACGGCCACCACGCCAATAACAGAATTAGTTATAAATCTGTCCACTAGTCCTCTAAGAAGAGGAAAATAGGGTCCTATCTAAAGGCCTTACTTTTGTTCCGACTGTTAAACCTGACCCCTTCACTGCGAAAGTAGAAAACTACAAATTTAATAGGACTTTACGCTTAAAAGAGCACTTTGGAACCAGTGCCATATCTACAGCATCTACATCTGTTCCGGACAAACTTAAACGGATAGCACCAAGATCCAAGTTTGATCCCAAAACCAACAGTCCGTCGATCAGGACTTTCTCTCGCCTAACAGAGCTGGCTTATCAGGAAGAGGGAGTTAAACCATACCACTCCAATCTGAACAAACAAGAACTAACAGCACTGAATGACCTTTCAAAAAGGACTGACATCATCATTCGAAGTGCAGACAAGGGGGGAGCCACAGTTATACAGGACCTGTCTGACTATATTTTGGAGAGTAGACGCCAATTGTCTGATCAATGTACTTATAGTCTTTTATCTTATGATCCAACTGTGAAATTTAAACAGGAATTGGATGGAATTTTGACACAGGCTAGCGAGTCAGGGGTGTTGACTGTAGAGCAGAGAAGAGCTTTGACAGTAGAGTTTCCGCAGACACCGCTGTTCTATACAGTACCGAAGGTACATAAATCACTTACTAATCCCCCGGGTCGACCTATAGTTTCGGCCAGGAACTCCCTATACTATCCCATAGCTATCTTTTTGGATGCATTTTTGAACCCATGCATACAACAGATACCGTCGTATCTTAAAGATACGACGACACTGTTGAAGCATTTACAAGCCATGGACACAATACCGTTAGACTTAACATTATGTAGTGCAGATGTGACTAGCCTCTACACCTGCATCCCACATGATGCAGGGGTAGAGGCAGTCCGCAATCTGATCACAGACAACCCTGCATATCAGGGTCCAGCAGTGGATTTCTTTCTGCAGTTACTTACCCTAGTCTTGACACGTAATTATTTTACATTTGATGGCCGGATCTATTTACAAGTCTCAGGTTGTGCGATGGGGTCCCCAGTGGCCCCATCGTACGCTAATGCGTACATGTATGCCATTGAACGCACACTTTTTGGTACACCCCGCATATCATCTATGTACTTCTATAAGAGGTACATAGATGATCTGCTTATTTTTTGGCAGGGGCCACAGGAACACCTGGAGTGCTTATTAAATGAGCATAATAACACCATGAGTCCGGTGAAATTTACATATCAGATGTCCCTTCGGGACATACACTTTTTGGATGTAACTATTACCCTGCAGGAAGGCCAATTGCATACATCCCTATACCTCAAGCCCACAGACCGCAATTCCTTGTTGCACTATACCAGTTCACATCCTTTACCTCTACGCAAGGGATTTCCGCAATCACAATTCTTACGGGCAAAAAGGATCATTTCAGATCCAACTGCGGTAGAACCAGCATTAGACCAGATGGTTCAAAAATTTGAGCAAAGGGGATACCCTAGACAGGATCTACTATACAGCAGGAATAAAGTCTTGAATCTCTCCAGAGATTCGTTGTTACATAAATGTGACCCCATAGAGAAAAAACAAGCGCAGAAAATACCATGGGTCAACAAATTTACAGCAGCGACTCCGGGGATCACACAAAGGGTCAAAAAGCTGTGGCCCATTGTAAATACGGATAAAGCTCTACCGGCACTGCTGGATTCTAGAATATTACCTAGTTATAAAAGGGGTTCTAGTATAGGAGATAAAGTAGTAAAACTAGATGTATTCCCGCTCACCAAGCAACTGCAAACACATTTTTTACGACCTAAGAGTGGATGCTTCCGCTGTCTAGGGTGTTCAACATGTAACACTTTGCTTACCGGCTCTCAGTTTTTTCATCCGCATACAGGCAAATCGTTTAAAATTCTACATAGGGTGACATGCACCACAACTCACGTTATATATATGTTGAAATGCCCATGCGGCTTGGCTTACGTCGGAAAGACGCAACGCCAATTCCGCGAAAGAATGGCCCTGCACAGAAGTGCTATAAAACAGGCCATCGAGAAAGGGACGGGTGAACAACCGGTGGCTCGTCATTGCTTGACAGCCAAACACAATATAGCAAGCATACGAGCTATAATTATAGACCATGTACCCCCACTACACAGAGGAGGGGATCGTAATAAAATACTGATGCAGAAGGAGAGCAGATGGATTCATTCTTTAAACACCATATCCCCGGGAGGTCTAAATGAGACACTAGGTCTGCAGTGTTTTCTATGATATTGAAGTATATTGAGGACGGGTCTTTGGTATAGTTACTAATGAGGTTTTCTATGATGCAATGTATAGTGATTATCTACATCAGTATAACTTTACATGCTTTGAATATCGAGACGATGAGAGCTATGGATAACCTCATGATATGCATAGTCTTAGAGCCATAGTCAGTAAGTATAGCCACTGTTTCAAGCATTTTTCAGAAGTATTTAGCTATTTAGCTATAGACAGCAGTTTAACCAGTAGATAATAATATATATACAATTATGTTCACGTCAATGCTTATCCTCCGTCGGGAACGTTTATCCTTTGTTTTTAATGTAGATAGTATATAGTTTTTAGTAGGTATGAGTTAGTGGCATGCTCAGAGTGATCTCTGATTAGCACTATTTTAACCAGCACGGGATTTTATTAACATGTTTTTGTGTTATTTATTCACAGCGGTTGCTTAGCAACACTTACACTAACTCTCTGATTGGAGCTCCCTGTCTGGCGCTGACCGCTGACGTCATCCATGTGAGTCCTGTACACACAGCGGCCAGACGCGGCGGGAATCGGCAGCGCTGGACAGGTGAGTTGTATCACACATTAAACATTCATGAGCACTTGTTTAGAGGGTATAAAAGGTTGATGGTATTAGCACTATATTTGTACTGTATTGTCCCTGAAGACGGGGTACATCCCCGAAACGGCGTAGGACCGGAATAAACGGCTTTTTTCTGCAAATCAGTCTGCCGAGTGCCGCTGCTTTATAGAGATTATATATATATATATATATTTCTTGGAGTCAAGCATGGCACTCAAGTGGGGCAGCGCGACCCCCTTTCAGCGAAACTTGCTTGTGTGCTCTCCTGGGGTTTCACCCCATCATCAGACATCCTGATCCTTACCTAAATAAAAGAAGAGCGCGCCAAGTTGAAGTAAATGGAAAGGAGAACGCATCTGCCGCATCTCCCTGCAGCCGCTTAGAGATGACATCAGAGTGACCATGGAGACCTGTTGCCGCCGGGACACTAGACGATCCATCTCTGTGGATCCCGAACAAGACTTCTCTTTGAAATACAGATTTATTTGTGATTTTTCGTATTCATTTTAACCTTGTACAGCTATCCATTAAGGTGTGGGGTCTTTATAATAGCTATTCCTTTCCCCATTTTGGGTCCCGTCTGTTCTGACAGCTCTCTTGGGTGAATTTATATGGTAACTTTCCTTTAAAAGAACCTGATTTCTTTACCCATTTCATCCCCTTTCTGGAAACAAGGCCGATTTGTCAATATTGCACAATTCTTGTCATATGTGGCACTATTTGGACCCTCATAAATGCACACTGGATCGGTTTATTAGGGCAAACAGCACTTTTCTTTACTCTGTTTCTTTTCACAGAGATGGACAGAGCCGGCCCTAACCAATATGATGCCCTAGGCAAGATTTTGGCTGGTGCCCACTAGCACCGCCGCTAGTTCTGCAAGAGATGCCTGGCATGAGTCAGCTGGCAGCTCTGCTAACGTCGGGCGCGTTTTGTTTATGAAAATGCATCTTATTTGCATTACTATATGGCCAGAATGCACAAGCAGCTTCTGCTGATTAAAATTATATGCGGCATGCCTATATTCTGTGTTCGACTGTGGCTGTATCGGCATACGAAATGCTACATTACAGTGATTTCCAGGAATACATGCAACGTAGCATTTCGTATGCAGATACAGACGCAGTAACACACAGAATATAGGCATGCCACATATCATTTTAATCAGCAGAAGCTGCTGGTGCCCCTTAGCATACCAAATGCCCTAGGCATTTGCCTAGTTTGCCTATGCCTAAGGCCGGCTCTGGAGATGGACCATCTAGAGTCTTGGTGGCGGCAGGTGCTGCCTGGGCCATGGGTCCCTACAGGCGCTGTGACATCATCTCTAAGCAGCTTCTGTTACCCCAAAATGTTGGATTTCATGTAGAGATTTTTTGAATACACATCTTATTTTTTTTGAAAGTCTCTGGCCAGTATTTACTAAGAATCCGAGTTTGTCCGATTTGTGTTTTTTTTTCTAACTCCCAATCCGGGAATTCACTAAGCACAAATCTCGGCAGTGTTTGGACTATTCGTAATGGTTTGAATGACAACGTTCCCAAATACGAATGAATAGACCATCGGTCAAATGCGGCTGTTATTACATAGAATACGGGAATTCACTATTCATTTGTATTTGGGTGTTAGTTTCTGAGTGTTCAAATTAGAGATGAGCGGGTTCGGTTTTACTCGGTTTTACTCGGATTTACTCGGTTCTCAAAACGGCATCTTATTGGCTCACGGATGTCACGTGTTTTGGATAGCCAATAGAAAAAATCCTGATTAAACCGAACTGGCGGTAATTCTGGCGTTAAATCCGAACCCGCACATCTCTAGTTCAAATGCGGTCGTATTTTTTTGCGATTCGTTAAAAAAAGCGGTAAAAAAATAGACCTGCTTTTTTCAGTCGTGTTTACATGTGTTGCAAATAAAAAATCACTCACACCCGAATTAGGATGCCTATAAAAGGATGTTAGGCCCATTTCAATACACCTACACTCAGAAATGGCAGCAGGACTGTGGGCCAGTGATCTTTTGTGTGCTGTGGGATTCCTCAGACTCAGACATCAGCCTGTAAGTAACCAGGGCCAAGAAACTGAACATGGTCAGCAGGTTGAACAGGTTCCGCGGAGGCTACGCAGGCCTCGTTTTTTTAGGGGGCATTTAAACTTGAACACATTGTCCGATGATAAGGTCATACAGATGTTCCGTCTAAATCGTAACAACATTTTCCGTCTGTATGACCTTGTCAAACTGGGCCTAGACCCTGAGACAGCACGCTCTCGCTCTGTCTCAGGCCTGCACAAACTTCTGGCTGTGTTGCACTTTATGGCTACTGGCAGCTTTCAGGCTGTGTCTGGGGATGTCATAGGAATCTCACAGCCCTCATTTTCCAGAATCTTAACACAGGTGATGTATACCTAACTACCTCTTCAGTTTTTTGTTTGTTTTAATTTCTTGGTGGCCAGTTCTGTCCTAAAATCTCATGTTTATTGTTCTTTAAAATATACACACAGGTGTTGGATGTTTTGCAGCCCCACATCGAGGCCTCAATCTGCTTCCCTGCAGTCAGGGTAGATTTCTATGAGCTGGCTGGCATGCCCAATGTGCTTGGAGCCATAGATTGCACACACATTCAGCTGAGACCACCTAGGGGCAGGCAGCACATATATACAAACCGCCATTTCGAACACTCCACAAATGTGCAGGTGGTTTGTGATGCAAATCTCAGAATAATGAGTGTTATTGCTGGTTACCCTGGGGGCTGCCATGACTCCTTCATCCTCAGTCAGTCATCCCTCTTTGATAAGTTTGAGGACGGACAAATGCCAGATGGATGGCTGCTGGGTATGTAATTTGATATGTGTAGGCCTGCGTATACTTTGTCCAAATACAGGGGCAGATGTATTAACCTGTAGAAGGCATAAGGAAGTGAGAAACCAGTGATCTGTGCAAGGTGATAAAGGCACCAGCCAATCAGCTCCAATATGTAAATGAACATTTAGGAACAGATTGTCTGCTGCCTTTATTACCTTGCACATATCACTGGTTTTTCACTTCCTTATGCCTTCTACAGGTTAATACATCTGCCCCACAGTGTGTTACTTATGTGTTGCTGTATCTTAACATGAATCACTTTACTATATCTGTCTTTTAGGTGATGGAGGATATGGCTGTTTCTCTTGGCTTCTAACTCCATTGTCCGGACCTGATACCCCTGCTGAACACAATTACAATCATGCACACAAGTCCATGCGGAATGTGATAGAAAGATGTTTTGGTGTGCTGAAATATAGGTTTCGGTGTCTGGATAAGTCTGGTGGCCTTTTGTTGTATAGTCCCTCCAAGGTGACTCAAATTGTGTTCTGCTGCTGCTTTCTTCATAACATGTGTTTGCAACAACATCTGCCACATGTTGAGGAGGAGGAGGAGGAGGAGGAAGAAGAAAGCAGCCAGCAAGCAGAGGAATTAGAGACATCTGGTGATACTTGGAGTACAGATGTAGGGAGGCAGGTTAGGCAAGAGATCATCAATCGCTATTTCTAAGGTAAGCTTGGTTTGCTTGTTTCATTTGTTGTGTAATCATAAATAGATGTTTTGCTTTTTTTTACCAAAAACCATTACTCAGAATGTGTCTGTCTCCTTGACACATACAAACATACCCTCGCTATATGAAAAACAAATGTCGCATGTGTATTGTGTGTATTTTTATTCTCAAAACAACAGATTATGAGTGGCATGCATTAAGTCTGGATAAGTGATCGTAAACTTGCAGTGCTAATTTCTTACAAGCCCACATAATCCATTTAGTATTTCACTTTATCATTGTGTGTAACGTCCTAATGCACAGGTTCACAAACTCGGCCCTCAGGACCACACACAGTGCATGTTTTTCACGAAACCCAGTAGAAGCACAGGTGTACAAATTACTCACAGACATATGTTAAAAGGATCACAGGTGGAGCTAATTATGTCACTTGTGATTCTGTGAGGAGACCTGCAAAACATGCACTGTGTGGGTTTCTGAGGGCCGAGTTTGAGAACCTGTGTTCCCAAAAAACACTCCTCAACATATAATATGTTAGCTTTGAGGAATACATGTGTCCCTATGTGTTATGCACCATCATATTTAAGTCACACAAACTTACTGTAATCAGGAATAATTTATTTCCTAATGTTTAATGCTGTAAACTTGATGATGTGTAAGTAAATACACAGTTTGCCACACATATACATTATTATACACATTCTTTGTTTTTTGTTGTAAAAGTACATATTTGTTTGTTTCAGCATGTGTAAAAACATTCTTACTAATTTTTAACACACACAAACATGTCCCAACAATACTGACATTCATTTTGACAATGTTTTAAAACAAAACAAAGCCAACATATTACAAGCTTTTTACGCAACTCAATTGTGTTCTTCTTGTAATGTTGTATAGATAAGAAAGCTAAAATATGTATCAATAACATTGTAATTTGGATTGTCTGCAGGAAAAGAGAATGATTGGAATCTAGAAAGAGTAATGATTAGAAAAAAAATCAAGTGGTCAGTTTACTTCCTGCTAAAGACATTCTGCATGGCTGGCAATTATTGTATCTGCAGGAAAAGAGAATGATTGGAATCTAGAAAGAGTAATGATTAGAAAAAAATCAAGTGGTCAGTTTACTTCCTGCTAACATGTATGTGTGGCTCCATCAACATTTCCCTCCTCCAATACAAAAAAAAAAATGGTAAAGAATAAATGTGCGTACAAATTTTATGTTTTTGTTTGTACCACTTATAATTAATGATGTTGAAAAAAGTGTCAAGGAGCTAAGTGTTATATATTTTTAGCCAAAAATACACTTAATAACTATTTTGAGTTACTTATCACAAATGTCTAACTTGTATTTTTTTCACTTTTTTTTGGTGGCTGCTTGTCCTGCCCTTTGCCTTTAGCACTGTCATGTTGTCGTGCTCTGGTGGAGCGTCTTGGTGGTGATGAGACTGGCGTGATATTTGGAGTAGTCGTACCAGAACTGCTGCTTGTTTGCTGTTGGTGCATGCATCTGAGTGTTTCATTCAGGTTAGTGAGGGTGGCATTGAGTTCACGTGTAGCAGCATTTTTATTGTCTACTATTCGGAATAAACTTTCATTAATCTTTTGATTGTTTTGAAAAATGCTCATATAACTTTGCTGTTGTCTGTGCTGTTCTTCCATTATGCGCTGTAAGTTGCCCATGACCTGTGTAATGTCTGTACGCATGAGTTCCATGGTATTGCCTATTCTGGTTGTTTGTTCATTTTGTCTACTCAGATTTCTTGATATTCTTCTGAGGTGAGATGGTAGGCTTGCAAACATTTGTGTCTGCCTACAGAGGCAATCTTCATTAGTGGCCTGCTGTCTAGCCCAAATGGTCCAAAACACCTGATCAGGGCCTTATGTTCCTGGCGTTGTTGGGCTGTGTTGTGGTGGTGGTGTGCTTTGCTGTGGTGGTGTACTCACAGGTGCTGGGGGGCTCATTCCTTGCATTAATGGCTGCATTTCTAAGGTGTTTGTCTCCTCCATGTCACTGTGTTGCTGTTGTTGCGGAGGGATGCTGTTCCCAGGACTAGAAGCTGAAATGTTAAACAAATCTCCGTTAGCTATCCATATGTTTGAGAAATGTAAACAAATCACTACACATGGAACACATGTGATTCACTGTTGCTAACAACTATTCTGCCTAGCAACATCATCACTCATAGCTTAAATACATACATATGCCTGTTTGTGGCAAATGTGTCTGGTTACTTAATTGTGAAAGCAAACACTTTAGTATTATTATAGCTCACACATACTCCACCATAAAAACACATTGGAATACATAATGTGTTACCTTATAGCTTTGTTCAAACAAACATAGTAATGTTTTTATATGTATTTTGCAATGTTACCTCAAACATACATGTGAAATTTTAAAAAACAACCTTACTTTTTGCAATAAAACCAACATGCTTTTTTGTTGCAGCATCTTACACATAGGGGGTCATTCAGAGTTGTTCGCTCGCAAGTTGCTTTTAGCAGCTTTGCACACGCTAAGCCGCTGCCTACTGGGAGTGAATCTTAGCTTATCAAAATTGCGAACAAAAGATTCGCAATATTGCGAAAAGACTTCTCTGTGCAGTTTCTGAGTAGCTCGAGACTTACTCTGCCAGTGCGATCAGTTCAGTGCTTGTCGTTCCTGGTTTGACGTCACAAACACACCCAGCGTTCGCCCAGACACTCCTCCGTTTCTCCAGCCACTCCCGCGTTTTTCCCAGAAACGGTAGCGTTTTTTCACACACTCCCATAAAACGGCCAGTTTCCGCCCAGAAACACCCACTTCCTGTCAATCACATTACGATCACCAGAACGAAGAAAAAACCTCGTAATGCAGTGAGTAAAATTCCTAACTGCATAGCAAATTTACTTGGCGCAGTCGCACTGCGGACATTGCGCATGCGCATTAGCGACTAATCGCTCCGTTGCGAGAAAAAAATAACGAGCGAACAACTCGGAATGACCCCCATAATGTCATACTGTATGGCTCAAGTGGACATACATATCTTTACTGGATGTGGACAAGGACATTTAGCTTGGATTCCATTTCAGCTTTTACTTACTGCGGTAAGTATTTAAGTTTTTGATGTGTTTTGACTTAATGCGGTTATGAAATATTTTGATTACGTTCTGAACTTTTTCTCATTTTTTTCAGTTTGATACTCACAATCAAGATGAGGGGAGTGTGGATGACGTCTTGGAGGTGTGTCCAAAATTTGGAGTAGGGGGACAGAACATACGGACGATAATCTTCGTGGCGGGGTAGCCTGCTGTGTTTGTGCCGGGACATACGACCTTGCTTTCTTTTCGGCCACAGGTTTTTTGTGGTGATGTCTTACAGAAGTGCCACTTCTGCTGCTCCATACTTCTTTTGATGGACCTTTTAATGAAAGTGCAATTTTGTTATGGCCATTCCTTTACAAGCATACCCTATACTACAATGGACACTTTACCTGCTTCCGCAGCGTCATCATCATCAGATGTGAATGTGATAGGAGTTACTGGCCGACGAGTAGTACTGCTTTTTTCTAACGCTGTATAAAATAAAAATTTTTTTTTATCATGCTATTGTGTATACATCCACCCATTATGCTTATAAACATTTATTCTTTTAGAAATGCTTGTTTTAAAAAAACAAACAAAAAAAAAAAAAAACATAAGGACCGTAAATACAGAAATAAAAAACAAAAAACTAAAAACATTGACCAAAACACATATGGCATATGGCAACATTAACACAGGAAAACATGTACAGGACACTGACATAGGCCACAAGTTAAAGAAAAAAAAACAAAAAAAAAAAACACACACATCTTCATTTTGTATTGAAAGGATAAATATTACAGATGCAATATATAAATTGCTCTGTGATGTGGCACTCCAAAGACACATTACCACTATATGAGCCAAAACAAAATGTAGCAATTTATAAAAAAATTACACTGCAGTGTGGTGTCACGGTACAAATACAAGCAAAAAAAAAAATAGTGTTATTTTAATTAAATAATTAACATTATCTAATAATGACATTACACATGTAAGTGGTTTCCAAACCACTTTCCAGTACTCCAGCCTCTAACATGACAACCACTGTTTTTTAAACATTGCACATGGATCACTTAAATATAAAACATAGTCACAATTTTAAATTAAAAAACGGCCAAAAGGAAAACATTATTGCAGGACAATTCAGAGACACACCAAGTCCAAACTACACATGCAAAATATCTGACAGAAAAACACATGACATACAATAAAGTAAGATGTTACATTGGCTTTTGTATAAAACATTAACCAAAACAATGTATTTGCTGACACACACTTGAAGATGGGAGTAATATGCAACGTCACATGACACACATTTAAAAAAAAAAAAAAAAAAAACCCCCATAGAATGTTAATGCAAATACACATGCTCAGCATTCTTCCTTGGCCTATCTGAATCTCGGACATGGGTTGCAGAGACAACTTCTGGAGGGATTACACTCCGCATGGGCTCCTCATACTCCAGATAACTTGCAATATAGGGCTGCCCACCACCGGTTTTCAGAGCCGACTTGGCCTCCTTGGCCATTTTGGACTTGACACGTCGCTTTATGTCATAGTACCGTTTGCGGCACGTGTCCTCCGTCCGCTTGACCACCCCCTCACTATTGACAGCAGCAACAACTTTCGCCCACAACACCGTCTTCCTCCGTGTTGGCACCTTGGCGGACTCAGGGCCAAATAGCTGCCTCTGATACTTCATCAGCTCCCGCACCAATGCCACATTTTCAGCAAAACTAAACTTTACATTCCGCCCTGTCTTAGTAGTGGTGCGTGGCTGCGGAGCACTCTGACTGTCACTATCACTTGAGGCTGCTGCAGCAACCTCACCCACCTCCTCCACCTCACTAACCTCACTAACACTCACCTCCTCCACCTGACCAACCTCCTCCCCCTCACTCACACCTATCACCTCACCCACCTCTGAGTCACACATAATTGTGTGTCTAAACAGTTAACACAGGAAAAAAAAAGACAAACAACACACTCCTCCACTACCACTACACAACTCACACACACACACACACACACACACACACACACACACACACACACACACACACACTGACAAGGGACTATAAAGAAAAATAACTTGGACTAAAAATGAGACAAAACCACAAAATACAAGACAACAAGAATGACAAGACGAATTTCAAACACAATACCACACTCAGAAATCGCTACCATCACTCCTCATTAAACCACAAATTCACCTACCTACACAGCACAACCTCCCTCCTCCTCACCACTAACTAAACCCACGAGGTGCGGACGGTTTGGGGCGTATTTATATGGTTGCGCACAGACACTCCTACCATCTGAAACACAACCAATCACGAACGGAGATGAAAACTGAAAGTGAAAATGCGGCCGCGGGAAAAAACCCTGCCGCGTTTAACTTAGGGAAAAAAACAGCAAATACAACAAAAACACGTACGCAAACGACAATGACGGCCGTAAATGTGCCAACAAAAAAACGACTGCCATCGACATCGGAAAACACGACAACCATAAAGTCGACTGCTTCGTAACTTTGCGTATAT
Source organism: Pseudophryne corroboree (assembly GCF_028390025.1). NCBI lineage: Eukaryota > Metazoa > Chordata > Amphibia > Anura > Myobatrachidae > Pseudophryne > Pseudophryne corroboree. Next base: position 893,940,183 of record NC_086445.1, on the reverse strand, counting down.
GGATTCAAAAAGTTGCATGAAAATGCACCCGATACAAAACGAGTTTAAACACTACACAAACCGACTCAAACATGAATATTAGTAAATATTGCCCTCTGAGTGCCACTGCCTTTATTCTGTTTTTTTTTTATATATATATATGTGTGTATGTATGTATGTATTTATTTTAATTTATTTATTAAGGGGGGAGGGAAGGAGGGGCCCCAGAGATCTAATTTTACTGGGTCCCAAGATTTCTTTTGCCGGCCCTGCCTGTATATGCCAGGTCACCCCCAATGTATTTCTAGCTTAGACTACCCCCTCCCTTTCATGCACCTGAATTGTATTTCCTAATTGATTTGAGCATCTTAAATTTTGTTCTTTTAGTATGAGGGTACGGACGGGACCAGTGTTTGGAGGGTATGCTGGTCTCTGTAGTGCCATTTGGAGATCCCGGGGGTATCTTCAGGTAAGTTAGCTCTCAATTTGGATACAAATGCTCAGATGCCATTATCATGTGGCATTATGTTACATTACCCGAAAGGGTTGTTATTATTATTAGTACCTGGGGTAGGTCTGGGTTGCGGTTCCCCCTGGATTAGTGGGGCTGAGCTGCTTTGGGGTAGTACACTGCGAGATCCTATTTAGCACCCCCTTAACACAATTATTAATCCTTATGGTCTTTTAATTACACTTTCACTAGTATATTAATTTTTGTATATAGATTTTGATTTCCTTTTATTAACACACTTTACCTTCTCGCATTGTGCTGCCCTGGGGTAGCTGGCCTTTGCCGGTTTGTTGGGTTCTGCACCCCGGGCCCAGACCTAGAGTTAGGGACCACCAGCATCAGAGGAGCCCTGTCGGGGCCTGGTGGCTTATCATACGTTTGCAAACTGTAAGTAACTAAGACCTCTGGATTTGTATTTTATATATATATATATATATATATAGTCTTTCATGTCTTGGTACAAGTACAGCTCGGTGTGCTGGGGGACACCAGGGGTTAATCCCAAATGTATTTCTAGCATATGCCAGGTCACCTCAGACTGCAGACTGACTGGTTCCTCCTTCTCCCCCCAAATGGCCGGCTGGCTCACAATCAGATGCGCAATATATCTACAGATATGTCGGCGTTCGGCTTTGCTGCAGACTCGACACCATAGAGATGTGTCCTCATGCATCTTGCCCTCAATACACTATGTAGCAGGAGATGCCTGGCATGAGTGAGCTGACAGATCCTGTGCAACATCGCTATGTGAATAGGATGCACAAGCAGTCTCTGCTGATTAAAATTATATGTGGCATGCCTATATTCTTTGTGCACCTGCAGCTGTAACTGCATACAAAATGGTACGTTACAGTGTTTTCTACGATAACAATGTAATGTACCCTTTCGTATGCAGATACAGCCACAGTCAGGCTTGGACTGGCCCACAGGGGTACAGGTGAAACCACTGGTGGGCCCTACTGCCTGGGGGCCCACCTCTTGCTCTAAGGATCAGATTGTGCACTTGAATTATACTTTATACATATGTTACCTTATACTGGACTATGGTGTATTTTCTACAGTGCATTGCTGTTATTAATCTGTTATTAATCTGGTACATTATCATGCATGCAGCAGCTGAATTTACTGTATATATTTATGTAGGTGTCCAGACGTTGCACTCTCTAATGGTTAGTCAAACCAATGAGGTGGCAGGCCACACCCCCTCTACACACTGGCCACACCCCTAACATGGGCCCCTACCACTGCATTCCCCCCGGTGGGCCCTACATGCCCCAGTCCTACACTGGCCACAGTCGCGCATAGAATATAGGCATGCCACATAATATTTTCATCAGCATAAGCTGCGTGTGCATCCTATACGTTTTACAAATAAGTCACATTTTAATGGAAAAACTTGCACGTAGACGCTCTGTGCTACCGAGTCATGCCATGGTATTGCATGACTAGAAGGGCTGTTTAACATGCAGGGAGGCTAGATGTAAGTGGACAAATCTGATGCACACACCTCGACCCGCTCGCGATCTAACGGTCGATATATCAGCAAGTGTGTACACAGATTCAGTTTGCATTTGTTTGCAAATATTTACAGAGAACCAGACTGTTGACAAAAAGTGGCACTGTGGTTCACCAAGTGTCTCCAGCTTAGACACTGACACCCTATACTCTGTTCTGTTCTCTCTCACCAACACATACTGTATTTTGTAGTTTTAGCTTAAAAACATTTGTATTAAACTTTTTTTATTGTACAAGCACTTTCCTGGCTCCAGAACCTTAATGCAAGAGCCCCAGGCTGAGCACAGCACAAATGGAAAAGAAGGAAATGAGCAATGGAAAATTTCCAGTAAAGAAAGAGAAAAAAAGAATACAGATTAACAAGTGAACAGAGCAGAAAACAATACTGAAAGCGAACCGAAGAAGAAAATTGCAAACTGCTGATTTCTATTATTTGTCCATGATTCCCTGGTGACTCTAGAGAAAGAAATGCTGAAAAATGGATACTTGTAAGTCATCAGCCTGAAGGAATTTACCTCGTATTTTAGGTATATGTCAAACACTAGTTTGTTTCTTAGCTAGTTATTTTTATGTTACAAGTATTTAGTTTGTGCAGTATTGTAGCTACACCAATGTATGTAAATATAATTGATTCATTTACAATGTTTTGGACAGAGATCATCCATCCATTTGGATTGAGATACTGTACTCTGGGCCTCATTCAGAAATTTATGTAAATCTCCAATTTTTAAAAAAAATCTTTGCATGTGTAGGTGCCGCACTGCGAATGTGAAGCTCAGGTTCTGTAATGTTGCTTGCAGTGCCCCAAAAACCAGCATACTAGGGCGACAGGCAGAGTTCCAGAATATTCACTCAATTGATCCAATGCTCCATCTTCAGATACAGCAGAAGATCACAGAAGTCGACAGTGGGTGTCTTTTTACTTTAGACACTCCCTGCAGCATCTCGATAGATCCTGATAGACGAGACAGTAGGTACTGGGGTTACGGTTAGGCACTAGGTGGAGGGTTAGGGTTCGGCTGTGGGGAGAAGTTTGAGTTTGGGTGCAGGGGGTGGTTAGGATTAGGTTGTGGGATGGTTGGGTTAGGGTTAGGCTGAGGGATAGGTTGGTAAGGGTAAGGGTGAGGATTAGGGTAAAAGTTAAAATACTCACCGGGATCTGTTGGGATATTGAACATCGAGATGTTGCTGTTGGCATTCTGACTGTTGGGAAGGTGACTGCTTGGATATCAATACAATTCCCAGAAAAAGTCCTGTACCCAAGACTGGGAGCATGCAGTATGGGTGGATGATAGACATAGATCTATTGAAGTTGTCAATATTTTTAAGCACATAAAGAAACATATATTGAAGCAATTTTGTTGATGGCCTTTTATGTTGGTAAACATATTTTATTATTTATTAAATCAGTATAGCCAATGCATTCAAAATATATTCTAGCAGGGAAAGTCTGGTTAAAGGAAGACCACTAAGGAATGAATGGTGATGATCAATGTAAGAGATAATGAATGCATGAATTAAAGTTTCTACATTATTTTGTGCGAGATATGGGCGTATTCTGGAAATATTGAAATGTGACAGGATTTGGATACAGATTGGATGTTCAGCATAAAGGACCATTTTGAGTCAAGGCAGCAAAATGTAGGAGTAGATCCTACTGTTGTGTTCTCAACAATAATTGAGAGGTTATTTATTAACAGTTTCTTATATAGTGCAGCATATTCCGCTGCACTTTACAATTAGAACAATAGTAATAGAACAAAACTGGGTAAAAACAGACAGACATAGAGGTAGGAAGGCCCTGCTCGTAAGCTTACAATCTATAGGGAAATAGACATTGATACACAAGGATAGGTGCTACTTACTGCATAATGGTCCACCAGATTGCTAGGTTCTTAATGGGTTGTATGATATGATCACCCAGCAATGTTGGCAAAGGGTCAGGAGGGTGTGAGAGTAAAAAAAGACAAAATATGTGAGGTTATGAGTACTGTACAGAGAGGATGTAATTAGATAGGGAAGCATTCAAGGTTAAGTGGATGGGTCTGGAAATTGATAGGCTTGTCTGAAGAGGTGAGTTTTCAGGGAACGTTTAAACGTTTGGAGACTAGAGGTGAGTCTTATTGTGCGTGGGAGGGCATTCCACAGAGTGGGTGAAGCCTGGATAAAGTCCTGTAATTTTGAGTGGGAACAAGTAATATGTGTGGATGAGAGACGCAGATCTTGTGCAGAGCGAAGAGGCCGGTTAGGAGGATATCTTAAGATGAGTGAATAGATGTATGTTGGTGCAGTTTGGTTAATAACCTTGTATGTAAGTAAAAGTATTTTATATTTAATACGATAGAATACCAGTAACCAGTGGAGGGATTGACAGAGCGGATCTGAAGATGATTGTCTAGTGAGGAAGATTAGCCGCGCAGCTGCATTCAAAATGGATTGTAGTGGTGAGAGCCTATGTTTGGGAAGACCGGTCAGGTGACTATTACAATAATCAATGCGGGAGATAATGAGACCAAAGATCAGAGTTTTTGCTGTGTCTTGTGTAAGATATGGTCGTATTTTGGATATGTTTCTTAGATGTATGTAACGTGATTTTGAGACAGATTGAATGTGGGGACAAATGACAGTTCAGAGTCAAGAATGACACCTAGGAAGCGAGCTTGTGGGGTAGAGATGATTTAGTTATCAACAGTGATACAGATATCAGGTTGGTAACTACTATTGGCCGGTGGAAATATAATTAATTCTGTTTTGGAAATATTAAGTTTGAGGTTGCGAGATGTCATCCAAGGTGAAATGGCAGAAAGGTATTCAGTGACACGGTCCAATACAGATGGTGACAGATCTGGGGAGGATAGGTAGATTTGAGTATTATCTGCATACAGTTGATACTGAAATCCGAAAGAGTTGATTACCATGAGATGTGGTATAGATAGGGAAAAGCAGGGGACCTAAGAATGAGCCTTGCAGTACTCCAACTGAGAGAGGTAGCGAAGAGGAGGTGGAATCAGAGAAACAAACACTGAAAGAGCGATTAGATAGGTAGGATGAAAACCAAAAAAGGGCTGTGTCCTGAAGACTAAGGGATTGTAGTTAACTAGGTCACTTCTGTTGACCATTGGGAATATATAATGATATATAACTATTTTTAATTTTAGGTGGCTAAATAACATCCACAATGAAATGTCAGTGACACATTCAGCAACCCTTACCAACATAGAAGGTAAGTAATATGAAGGATAGGTAAATTGGAGTATAATCTGCAACCAAAGGAATATATTAGTTTTCCAAGAGAAGTGGTATAGATATAAAAGAGCAGAGAACCTAGAACTGAGCCAAATGGACATGAACATGGAGAGGAGGTGGATTTAGAGAAACAAACACTGAAAAAGCAATTTGATAAGTAGGATGAGAACCAGGATAGGACAGTGTCCCAAAGACCTAGGAAATGTAGATTGTAAAAGAAGAGATTGATTTACAGTGTCAAGTGCAGAGTCCTTGAGAAATAGAAGTGTGTAGTGGCCTTTCATAGTAGGAGTGATCATATCATTGACCACCTTAGTCAGTACAGTCCCTGGGCCTGATTCAGCAGTGGATGCAGACTCCACTGCTGAATCTGTACTTTGATGCAGCCACATCTTATTATAATACTGCATTGAATTTCTGCTACCATGCAACTTTAGGTGCACCATTGGTGCATCATCGTTTGCAGAATTGTAACTTGCACCAGCCCTATGACAGTTCCTCCATCTGAACATGGTCTTATGTGTAAGCGGCTGTGTGTCTTTGGATGCAGCCCTTTTCAGCAACATGTGTCATGGCCAAGCAGAGTGCACAGCGGTGGCCCTGGCAGTTACCTGTCTGGACGCTGTCGTGTTCTCTGCTTGGCAGAGTGGCAGCAGCTGGCATCTGTCGGTGGTGGTCCAGGGTTTGTGCACAAGTTGGCGGAGTCCCTCCATGGGTTAAAAGGAATCAGCTCCCGCTGGGTGCTGGTTTTTTGCTGGTCCAGGTGCTGGTTTTCTCATATGACCAGGCATTAACCAATCCCGGCACTCAGTTGCTCAGCAGTTGATCTCCAGCAACCAAACATGGCTTCCCAGCAGGTATGAGAAGAGCCAGTTGGGAAGTTTCAAGCTGCCAGTGCAATGATGTCCACAGCCTAGCTGCATGCCTCTTATGAAGCTCCTGCAGATTTCTATCCTATTCAGCAACTTCAGTGCGTTTTCCATCTTACTGCATCCACAGTCGGTTTTAGTCCAATATTGTGATATCAGTTTCAGTCCCATATTGTGTCATCGGTTCCAGTCCAATGTTGTGCCATTGGTTTCAGTCCGATATTACCCCATTGATTCCATTTCAGTATCGTGCCATCGGTTCTAGTCCGATATCTTCCATCAGTTGCAGTCCAATATCAATACATTGGTTCCAGACCGACACCAGAATCTTACACTTCAATTCTATATGTCAAATTTCCACAGCCTATAATTAATTTATCCCAGTCTCCTGCCTCAGTGTTCTTCCAAGGTTACTAGTACTGGGTGACCCATGAAGGGGACCACAAACTGCAGGTCGGGCGCAATGTAGCCCAAACTTCCTTGCAGAGGTCTCTGGTGAAAACCACCAGTGTGTTAGACTCCACGCCCCTGGTACTAGTCAGAGTTCTCCTACAGTCTACAAGCAGGAACTATATTAAACCTGCTACTTACAAGATTCCAACTCCAGGATCTGTACCAGTCAAAGATCCAAATCTGGATTCACAAAACTCCTCAGCATTACAACATGCCTGCATCTGTTTAGCCACCCCCATGTATCCTCCAAGGAATGACTACTGACATCAGCAGCTCCTGTGTTTATATCTGTGCTGCCTCTCTGTGTGGTAACAATCAGGACACCTGCACAGACGTACAACATCGGCCAACTACATATGGCGTAAACACTACGTCCATCTCTTAATTGTGTGTCGGGAACAAAAGAATGACTGAAGAGGGTCCAATAGGACATATGAGGTAAGAAAGAATATGAGGTGAGTTTAGCTAAGCCTCTTAAAAAGCTTAGGGGCTAATTCAGACCTGATCGCCAGGCTTCATTTTCGTAAAGCTGGTGATCAGGTCTAAACTGCGCATGCATATGCACCACAATGCACAGGCGCGTCACACACATACAAAGTGGATCACCGCTCAGCGATGGGTTTGTGCGAAGGAAGCGTTCGCATGGGGCGTTCACAAGGAGATTGACAGGAAGAAGGCGTTTGTGGTTGTCAACTGACCGTTTTCTGGGAGTGTTTGGAAAAACGCAGGCATGTCCAAGCGTTTGCAGGGAGGGTTCCTGGCGTCAATTCTGGCCCCGGACAGGCTGAAGTGTTCGCAGTGGCTGAGTAAGGCCTGGGCTACTCAGCGACTGCACAAAATCTGTTTGTACAGCTCTGCTACACATGCGTTCACACACTTGCAAAGCGTAAACACGCTCCCCTGTGGGCGGCGACTATACGGATGCAGGACTGCAAAAAAACCATAGTGAGCGAACAGGTCTGAATTAGGCCCTTAGAGAAGCAAGGAAGCTAAGAGACGAGCCAGCGCGTGTGATCCCAAAAAACTCCTATGGTGCACGCGTTACACTTTGTGTATGCACAAAGTCGCAGTTGCGATTGAAACATATACAGTAGTATAAGAAATGTACTGGAAATATGGGCGTCCCAGTACTTGCACATCAGACACATGCTTGTAGATCAGGGGAAGCGCTCAGACTAGTATTAGCATTAAAGGGCCTGATTCATTATATGGGATTGTTTCTCTGTAGGTCTGTTGTTTTTAAATGAAACAATAATAATTAGAGATGAGCGGGTTCGGTTCCTCGGGATCCGAACCCCCCCGAACTTCACCCATTTTACACGGTTCTGAGGCAGCCTCGGATCTTCCCGCCTTGCTCGGTTAACCAGAACGCGCCCGAACGTCATCATCCCGCTGTCGGATTCTCGCGAGATTCGTATTCTATATAAGGAGCCGTTTTCACTCGTGCTTTGGAGATTGAACGGAGAGGACGTGGCAGCGTTCTCTCCCTGAAAAGCTCCGTAATCTGTGCTCAGTGTGCTGAAAATATCTGTGCTCAGTTTGCTGAAAATATCTACGTTCTCTGCCTGAAAACGCTCCATATCTGTGCTCAGTGTGCTGCAAATATCTGATCAATGTGCTGCATTGTGGGGACTGGGAACCACCAGTATATAATATATATACTTTTCTATAGCTTCTATACTGCTTGTCAGGACACATGGTCACAGTTATACCGCTCTGTACTGATATACAATAATATATATACTTTTCTATAGCCTCTATACTGATTGTCAGGACACGTGTCACAGTTACACCGCTCTGTACTGATATACAGTAATATTATATATACTTTTCTATAGCTTCTATACTGCTTATCAGGACACACATGTGTCACTGTTACACCGCTCTGTACTACTACTGATATACAGTAATATATATATATATATATATATATATACTTTTCTATAGCTTCTATGCTGCTTGTCAGGATACATGTGTCACAGTTACACTGCTCTGTACTGATATATATACAATAATATATATACTTTTCTATAGCTTCTATACTGCTTGTCAGGACACATGGTCACAGTTACACCACTCTGTACTGATATACAATAATATATATACTTTTCTATAGCCTCTATACTGCTTGTCAGCACACATGGTCACAGTTACACTGCTCTGTACTGATATATACAGTAATATATATACTTTTCTATAGCTTCTATACTGCTTATCAGGACACACATGTGTCACTGTTACACCGCTCTGTACTGATATATACAATAATTTTAAATCATTTTCTATAGCTTCTATACTGCTTGTCAGGACACACATGTGTCACAGTTACACCACTCTGTACTGATATATACAATAATTTTAAATCATTTTCTATAGCTTCTATACTGCTTGTCAGAACACATGGTCACAGTTACACTGCTCTGTACTGATATATACAGTAATATATATACTTTTTTATAGCTTCTATACTGTTTGTCAGGACACATGGGTCACAGTTATACCGCTCTGTCTGTACTGATATATACAATAATATATATACTTTTCTATAGCTTCTAGTATTACAGTGCAGCATTTTGGTGACTAACAGTATATAGTTGTACAGTAGGCCATTGCTGTATCTTGCAGCTCTGTCACTGCAAGTATCCATCCATTCCAGTTTCTCTAACGTCCTAAGTGGATGCTGGGGACTCCGTAAGGACCATGGGGAATAGCGGCTCCGCAGGAGACTGGGCACATCTAAAGAAAGCTTTAGGACTAACTGGTGTGCACTGGCTCCTCCCCCTCTGACCCTCCTCCAAGCCTCAGTTAGATTTCTGTGCCCGACGAGAAGGGTGCACACTAGGGGCTCTCCTTAGCTTCTTAGTGAAAGTTTTAGTTTAGGTTTGTTATTTTCAGTGAGACCTGCTGGCAACAGGCTCACTGCATCGAGGGACTAAGGGGAGAAGAAGCGAACTCACCTGCGTGCAGAGTGGATTGGGCTTCTTGGCTACTGGACATTAGCTCCAGAGGGACGATCACAGGTTCAGCCTGGATGGGTCCCGGAGCCGCGCCGCCGGCCCCCTTACAGAGCCAGAAGAGCGAAGAGGTCCGGAAAAATCGGCGGCAGAAGACGTTCCTGTCTTCAATAAGGTAGCGCACAGCACTGCAGCTGTGCGCCATTGCTCTCAGCACACTTCATACTCCGGTCACTGAGGGTGCAGGGCGCTGGGGGGGGCGCCCTGAGACGCAATAAAACACGATAAAAATACCTTACATGGCAAAAAATGCATCACATATAGCTCCTGGGCTATATGGATGCATTTAACCCCTGCCAGAATATACAGAAAAACGGGTGATAAGGCCGCCGAAAAGGGGGCGGAGCCTATCTCCTCAGCACACTGGCGCCATTTTCCCTCACAGCTCAGTTGGAGGGAAGCTCCCTGGCTCTTCCCTGCACTACAGAAAGGGTTAAAAAAAAGAGAGGGGGGCACTAATTAAGCGCAGTATTAAAACATACAGCAGCTATAAGGGGAAAAACACATATAAGGTTATCCCTGTATATATATATATAGTGCTCTGGTGTGTGCTGGCATACTCTCCCTCTGTCTCCCCAAAGGGCTAGTGGGGTCCTGTCCTCTATCAGAGCATTCCCTGTGTGTGTGCTGTGTGTCGGTACGTTTGTGTCGACATGTATGAGGAGAAAAATGATGTGGAGACGGAGCAGAGTGTCTGTAACAGTGATGTCACCACCTAGGGGGTCGACACCTGAGTGGATGTACTGTTGAAAATTACGTGACAGTGTCAGCCCTGTATAAAAAAACAGTGGTTGACATGAGACAGCCGGCTACTCAGCTTGTGCCTGTCCAGACGTCTCATAGGCCGTCAGGGGCTCTAAAGCGCCCGTTACCTCAGATGGCAGATACAGACGCCGACACGGATACTGACTCCTGTGTCGACGGTGAAGAGACAACTGTGATTTCCAGTAGGGCCACACGTTACATGATTGAGACAATGGAAAATGTTTTATACATTTCTGATAATACGAGTACCACCAAAAAGGGGTATTATGTTCGGTGAGGGAAAAACTACCTGTAGTTTTCCTGAATCTGAAAAATAAAATGAGGTGTGTGATGATACGTGGGTTTCCCCCCGATAACAATTGATAATTTCTTAAAAAGTATTGGCTGTATACCCTTTCCCGCCAGAGGTTAGGGTGCATTGGGAAACACCCCCTAGGGGGGATAAGGCGCTCACACGCTTGAAAGAACAAGGGCTCTACCTTCTCATGAGATGGCCGCCCTTAAGGATCCTGCTGATAGAAAGCAGGAGGGTATCCAAAAATGTATTCACACACATACTGGTGTTATACTGCGACCAGCAATCGCCTCAGCCTGGAGGTGCAGTGCTGGGTTGGCATGGTCGGATTCCCTGACTGGAAATATTGGTATCCTAGATAAGGATAGTATATTATTGCCTATAGAGCATTTAAAAGATGCATTTCTATATATGCATGATGCACAGCGGAATATTTGCCGACTGGCATCAAGTATAAGTGCGTTGTCCAATTCTACCAGTAAAATGGTCAGGTGATGCGGATTCCAAACGGCATTTGGAAGTATTGCCTTTAAAAGGGGACATTTGGGGTCGGTCTTTTAGACCTGGTGGCCACGGCAACAACTGGGAAATCCACGTTTGTACCCCAGGTCGCCTCTCAAAATAAGACGCCGTATTATCAGGCGCAGTCCTTTGTTGGCAAGCGGACAAAAGGTTCCTCTTTTCTGCTCGTGACAGAGGGAGAGGAAAAAGGCTGAAGAGATTACCCAGTTCCCAGGAACAGAAATCCTTTCCCGCCTCTGCAAAAGCCCTCAGTATGACGCTAGGGCCTTACAAACTCAGGCACGGTGGGGGCCCGTTCTCAATGAATTTCAGTGCGCAGTGGGCTCACTCGCAAGTAGACCCCTGGATCCTTCAGGTAATATCTCAAGGGTACATATTGAAATTCGAGACGTCTCCCCCTCGCCGTTTCCAAAAGTCGGCTTTACCGACGTCTCCCTCTGACAGGGAGGCAGTTTTGGAAGCCATTCACCCAGCAGGTGATAATCAAGGTACCCCTCCTGCAACAGGGAACGGGATATTATTCAACACTATTGTGGTACCGAAGCCAGACGGCCCGGTGAAACCGATTCTAAATCTAAAATCTTTGAACACTTACATACAGAGGTTCAAATTCAAGATTGAGTCACTCAGAGCAGTGATTGCGAACCTGGAAGAAGGGGACTACATGATGTCTTGGGACATCAAGGATGCTTACCTTCATGTCAAAGTTTACCCTTCTCACCAAGGGTACCTCAGGTTATGGTACAGAACTGTCACTATCAGTTCAGACGCTGCCGTAGGGATGGTCCACGGCACCCCGGGTCTTTACCAAGGTAATGGCCGAAATGATATCCCTTCGAAGGAAGGGAATTTTAGTTATCCCTTACTTGGACGATTCCCTGATAAGGGTAAGATCCAGGGAACAGTTGGAAGTCGGTGTAGCACTATCTCAGGTAGTGTTGCGGCAGCACGATTGGATTCTCAATATTCCAAAATCGCAGCTGGTTCCGACGACTTGTCTTCTGTTTCCTAGGGATGTTCCTGGACACAGTCCAGAAAAAAGGTGTTTCTCCCGGGAGAGAAAACCAGGGAGTTATCCGAGCTAGTCAGGAACCTCCTAAAACCGAACCAAGTCTCAGTGCATCAATGCACAAGGGTTCTGGGTAAAAATGGTGGCTTCCTACGAAGCAATCCCATTCGTTAGATTCCACGCAAGAACTTTCCAGTGGAACCTACTGGACAAATGGTCCGGGTCGCATTTTCAGATGCATCAGCGGATAACCCTGTCACCAAGGACAAGGGTATCCCTCCTGTGGTGGTTGCAGAGTGCTCATCTTCTAGAGGGCCGCAGATTCGGCATTCAGGACTGGGTCCTGGTGACCACGGATGCCAGCCTGCGAGGCTGGGGAGCAGTCACACAGGGAAGGAATATCCAGGGCTTAGGGTCAAGCCTGGATACATCACTTCACATAAATATCCTGAAGCTAAGGGCCATTTACAATGCTCTAAGCTTAGCAAGACCTCTGCTTCAAGGTCAGCCGGTGTTGATCCAGTCGGACAACATCATGGCAGTCACCCACGTAAACAGACAGGGTGGCACAAGAAGCAGGAGGGCAATGGCAGAAGCTGCAGGGATTCTTCGCTGGGCGGAAAATCATGTGATAGCACTGTCAACAGTATTCATTCCGGGAGTGGACAACTGGGAAGCAGACTTCCTCAGCACGACCTCCACCCGGGAGAGTGGGGACTTCACCCAGAAGTCGTCCACATGATTAAAAAACTCGACAGGTATTGCGCCAGGTCAAGAGACCCTCAGGCAATAGTTGTAGACGCTCTGGTAACACCGTGGGTGTACCAGTCAGTGTATGTGTTCCCTCCTCTGCCTCTCATACCAAAGGTACTGAGATTGATAAGATGGAGAGGAGAAAGCACTATATTCGTGGCTCCGGATTGGCCAAGAAGGACTTGGTAACCGGAACTTCAAGAGATGCTCACGGAGGATCCGTGGCCTCTACCTCTAAGAAGGGACCTGCTCCAGCAAGGACCCTGTCTGTTCCAAGACTTACCGCGGCTGCGTTTAACGGCATGGCGGTTGAACGCCGGATCCTGAAGGAAAAAAGGCTTTCCGGATGAAGTCATCCCTATCCTGATCAAAGCCAGGAAGGATGTAACCGCAAAAACATTATCACCGCAATTGGCGAAAATATGTTGCGTGGTGCGAGGCCAGTAAGGCCCGACGGAGGAAATTCAACTGGGTCGATTCCTACATTTCCTGCAAATAGGAGTGTCTATGGGCCTGAAATTGGGGTCCATTAAGGTTCAAATTTGCGGCCCTGTCAATTTTCTTCCAAAAAGAACTAGCTTCAGTCCCTGAAGTTCAGACGTTTGTAAAAGGGGTACTGCATATACAGCCTCCTTTTGTGCCTCCAGTGGCACTTTTGGATCTCAATGTAGTTTTGGGTTCCAAAAGTCACATTGGTTTGAACCACTTAAATCTGTGGAGTTAAAATATCTCACATGGAAAGTGGTCATGCTGTTGGCCCTGGCCTGGGCCAGGCGCGTTTCAGAATTGGCGGCTTTATCCTGAAAAAGCCCTTATCTGATTTTCCATTCGGACAGGGCGGAATTGAGGACTCGTCCTCAGTTTCTCCCCAAGGTGGTTTCAGCGTCTCACCTGAACCAACCTATTGGTGGTGCCTGCGGCTACTAGGGACTTGGAGGCCTCCAAGTTGCTAGACGTTGTCAGTGCCCTGAAAATATATGTTTCCAGGACGGCTGGAGTCAGGAAATCTGACTCGCTGTTTATCCTGTGTGCACCCAACAAGCTGGGTGCTCCTGCTTCTAAGCAGACTATTGCTCGTTGGATTTGTAGTACAATTCAGCTTGCACATTCTGTGGCAGGCCTGCCACAACCAAAAATCTGTAAATGCCCACTCCACAAGGAAGGTGGGCTCATCTTGGGCGGCTGCCCGAGGGGTCTCGGCTTTACAACTTTGCCGAGCAGCTACTTGGTCAGGAGCAAATACGTTTGTAAAATTCTACAAAATTAATATCCTGGCTGAGGAGGACCTGGAGTTCTCTCATTTGGTGCTGCAGAGTCATCCGCACTCTCCCGCCCGTTTGGGAGCTTTGGTATAATCCCCATGGTCCTTACGGAGTCCCCAGCATCCACTTAGGACGTTAGAGAAAATAAGAATTTACTTACCGATAATTCTATTTCTCATAGTCCGTAGTGGATGCTGGGCGCCCATCCCAAGTGCGGATTGTCTGCAATACTTGTACATAGTTATTGTTACAAAAATCGGGTTATTATTGTTGTGAGCCATCTTTCAGAGGCTCCTCTGTTATCATACTGTTAACTGGGTTCAGATCACAGGTTATACGGTGTGATTGGTGTGGCTGGTATGAGTCTTACCCGGGATTCAAAATCCTTCCTTATTGTGTACGCTCGTCCGGGCACAGTATCCTAACTGAGGCTTGGAGGAGGGTCATAGGGGGAGGAGCCAGTGCACACCAGTTAGTCCTAAAGCTTTCTTTAGATGTGCCCAGTCTCCTGCGGAGCCGCTATTCCCCATGGTCCTTACGGAGTCCCCAGCATCCACTACGGACTATGAGAAATAGAATTATCGGTAAGTAAATTCTTATTTTCTTCCAGTGATTTGGACCAATAATACCATTGATTAGAATGAATAATTCCAGTGATTTTGTCATTTTCTTCCAGTGATTTGGACCAATAATACCATTGATTAGAATGAATAATTCGTGTGATATTGAGGTGTTTATGTCGCTTAGCTTAGCCGTCCAGCGACCACAGTGCACCTCTTTTTCTCTTTTCTTTGCATCATGTGCTGTTTGGGGCCAATTTTTTGAAGTGCCATCCTGTCTGTCACTGCAGTGCCACTCCTAGAAGGGCCAGGTGTTTGTGCCGCCCTCTTGGGTCACTTTGCTTAGTCATTCAGCGACCTCGGTGTAAATTTTAGGTCTAAAAATAGTATTGTGAGGTGTGAGGTGTTCAGAATAGACTGGAAATGAGTGGAAATTGTGGTTATTGAGGTTAATAATACTATAGGATCAAAATTACCCCCAAATTTTATGATTTAAGCTGTTTTTGAAAAACAGCACCAGAATCCAAAACACACCCGAATCCGACAAAAAATTTTCAGGGAGGTTTTGCCAAAATGCGTCCGAATCCAAAGCACGGCCGCGGAACTGGATCCAAAACCAAAACACAAAACCCGAATAATGTCCGGTGCACATCTCTATAATAATGTGTTCTAAATAAATGAGTGTATGTAAAAAAAAATGGCATTTAAAAAATAAACAAAAATAACACAATTCTGGAATTCATACCATTTATTGCCCCAACCCTCACAGCTCAGGGGACAAGTACTGAAAATTGGTACTTCAGATGGAGAGAATTGCCTTAAGCATATCACTAATTAAAGTCTAGTCAGTCCTGCACCCCATGTCACAAAGTACTATGTGCATACCTCCCAACTGTCCCGAAATACAGTGGGACAGTCCCACTAATTGGATGCTGCCCCACTGTCCATCCCGTGGCTTGCAGTGCCCCGCGGGCGGGAGGTGGTGGTGGGTGTGGTGCAGTTGGGAGATTAGTTCACAGGGTACAGGGTAATTAGTTCATGTTGTAGCCAATGTTTCGATTCTTATACAGAATCTTTATCAAGGCTTGCTACATTTTCGATATGCACTGTCAGTGTTCACAACTGTTTGTCCTGCATGCATGTTCATACTGCATGCAGGATGAACAAATGTGAACACTGACAGTGCATATTGGAAATGTAGCAAGCCTTGATAAAGATTCCGTATAAGAAAAGAAACGTTTGCTACAACATGAACTAACCCTGTGTGCAATAAAGATATAATAATTCAATTTAAATCAAGGGGAGTGCCTTACTTTCACTGCATAAGTGGAATGTGTGGATATAATAGCAGCGACTGGATATGTACGGACCTTCTAACATTGACAGACTCTTGATGAGAGTGCTGGACAACAAGAAATTATATATATATATATATATATATATATACATATATATATATATATATATATATATATATATATGAAAGTGGGTTAGAAGAACTGAAAGAATCTAATAGGTGCTTTGCAGACAGATTGCCCCAGATGCACTGTAACTGTAGGAATACCAATAGCATATCTTTTTTTTTTAGACAGCTGCCATTGCAATATCAAACACATTCATCCTTCCCCTCTGTCTCTCAGCCACACCGTAACCTCCCCTGCATCTTTCAGCAACACCATCACCCCACTGCATTTCTCAGCACACCATCTCCCCCCTGTATCCCTCAGCAACACCATCTCCCATTTGCATCTCTCAGCACACCATCTCTCCCTGTATCTCTCAGCAACACCTTCTCCCCCTTGCATCTCTCAGCAACATCTTCACCTCCTGCATCTCTCAGCATCACCATCACCCCCCTCCACCCTGCATCTCTCAGCAACATCATCTGCCCTTTGCACCACTAATGACAGATACGAGGTGTTTAGATCACCCACTCTGGAAGCAGGTTCCCAGTGCCATTTTTTAGGGGAAAGAATGGTAAGAAGAACTACCATCCCACAACATCATTGGAAAGAGGAACTTTTCACACGGTTAGATTCACCTCAAGGCAAAAAAAGAGGATTTGGAGGAAACGAGGAACAAGAGGAGGGAGACAGATCACCAAAGAAAAGAAAAGGATTCCTCACACAGGAGAATGCCAGACATCAACAGCTATCAGAAGAAACTTTTAACAGCAGAACTCTCAGTTTTAAATAAAGGACTTAAATTTGCCCCTGACCAACATCTCGATAAATTCAACCTGTTTATAGATTTAAATAAGTTTATACGTAATCTTACAGTTCAAAGGCATTTCCTGAATAATTCCGTTGCAGAGTCATCTCTGTCTAAAAAATCTAGACCACTAGTGGCTCTACCCTCCCGCTTCTATCCTGTTGAGCACAGAGGCAGTCATTTGGATATATTCTATGACTCAGTAAAGGACAATTTCAGGAAAATTAAAATTTGTGATACAAGATTTTTTGGTAATCTCAACCCACAAAAAAAAAACAAGCTCTAAGGTCATTGAGAAAAGATGGAAATACCGTCATTAAACAGGCGGATAAGGGGGAGCTGTTGTTATGCAAGATGTCCAGACGTATATGGATGATCTGACAAGATTCTCCTGGATGAAACCACATATGTACGATTAAGTGGAAATCCTACGAGTGAGTTTTTAAGAACAGCTTCATTCGCTTCTTAATAGAGGTGTACATACATAAGATAGCACGTATATTTTAAACGCATTTATTATACATTAAAAAACTTTTCTTAAAAATATTTGTAAACATTAATTATTCATTCAGATGCATATTGGCACTTTGGCCCTCATTCCGAGTTGATCGCTCGCTAGCTGCTTTTAGCAGCATTGCACACGCTAGGTGGCCGCCCTCTGGGAGTGTATCTTAGCTTAGCAGAATAGCGAACGAAAGATTAGCAGAACTGCTACTAAATAATTCTTTGCAGTTTCTGAGTAGCTCCAGACCTACTCACAGATTGTGATCAGCTCAGTCCGTTTAGTTCCTGGTTTGACGTCACAAACACGCCCTGCGTTTTGCCAGACACTCCCGCGTTTTTCCCTGACATGCCTGCGTTTTTTAGCACACTCCCAGAAAACGCTCAGTTACCACCCAGAAATGCCCCTTTCCTGTCAATCATTCACCAATCAGCAGTGCGACTGAAAAGAGCCGCAGGATCCACAGCAAAACTGCGAAGTTTTTAGTTAAATAACTAAGCACATGCGCCGTGTGTGCCTTGCGGATGCGCAATTAGCAACAAATCGCAGCATAGCGAAAATCGTCAACGAGCGAACCACTCGGAATGACCCCCTTTATCGGCTATAGAAACACTGCAGTAGATGGTTGTCTGATATAATGCTCCAGAGTGGTTTTGTAAGTTCATGTATAAACACAACAGTCCATAACAATATATATATATATATATATATATATATATAGATATATATAGATAGCTATTATTATCTGCCCCTCATGTGCCTAGATTAGGCTCAGTGTCCTTATCCTTTTACCTCCACCTGTATGGCCAGTGTTACTGATATCCAGCTGTTGTGTATCCTGGATTTTTATCCATGCAAAAGCTTATGAGGTGTATAACAATCGCTTGAGCCAGAGAGGTAGTAACTGGGTCCGGGAATTGGATACTGAGTGCTGCGGCAATACAGTCTCTGGATCCGATATTATACCTGATGTGTGCACTCCCCAGGAGCCGGCTTTAACAACGTGTCACTTTACTTCTCTCCTCTACTGCCACAGTGTAATGTACGGTTTCTGACAGGGAGCAAGAACCAGCTATGTCAGTGTGGGACTTTACCTCACCGCGGCCAGAGTAGACAGTGATTTTGCAGGTAGAGAGCGGCGGTCAGCTGTAGCAATATGCTGTTTGGCTTCTCTTCGCCGGAGCCAGAGTCGGATAAGTCGTATGCGTGAGAGGAGTATGTACAGCATTTCGGAGCTGGCAAGTGTTTCAGAGCGCCAGTGCAGAATGACCTTAACGCGTTTCTCTGTTAGAATGTTTTAACGGTTTCATCAGAAGGTATACACCTATGCACAACACCCTCATATTTAAACAAGGTCTCCTTCAATCGTTTGCTCACACTCATTACAAGAGGCAGGTGTGCTACAGGTGCCATATGCATATACAATCTCATGACCAGCTCAGTAATCAATATAGCAATATTCCATAGGAACAATGTCCCTCATAATTATAACAGTGTATGTATTCTAATAAACTGTAGCAATTTAGAAACATGCTAGGGGTTATAAAAAATCAAGAATAAAAATAAAAAATAAAAACGACAACACGTGAATAGAGAGAATTATAACATTTGAACCAGCATGGGAGATAAGTGGATGTAAAATACTACCATACTATGGGGTCTATTCTAGAGATGAGCGCCTGAAATTTTTCGGGTTTTGTGTTTTGGTTTTGGGTTCGGTTCCGCGGCCGTGTTTTGGGTTCAACCGCGTTTTGGCAAAACCTCACCGAATTTTTTTTGTCGGATTCGGGTGTGTTTTGGATTCGGGTGTTTTTTTCAAAAAACCCTAAAAAACAGCTTAAATCATAGAATTTGGGGGTCATTTTGATCCCATATTATTATTAACCTCAAAAACCATAATTTCCACTCATTTTCAGTCTATTCTGAATACCTCACACCTCACAATATTATTTTTAGTCCTAAAATTTGCACCGAGGTCGCTGGATGACTAAGCTAAGCGACCCTAGTGGCCGACACAAACACCTGGCCCATCTAGGAGTGGCACTGCAGTGTCACGCAGGATGTCCCTTCCAAAAAACCCTCCCCAAACAGCACATGACGCAAAGAAAAAAAGAGGCGCAATGAGGTAGCTGACTGTGTGAGTAAGATAAGCGACCCTAGTGGCCGACACAAACACCGGGCCCATTTAGGAGTGGCACTGCAGTGTCACGCAGGATGTCCCTTCCAAAAAACCCTCCCCAAACAGCACATGACGCAAAGAAAAAAAGAGGCGCAATGAGGTAGCTGACTGTGTGAGTAAGATAAGCGACCCTAGTGGCCGACACAAACACCGGGCCCATTTAGGAGTGGCACTGCAGTGTCACGCAGGATGTCCCTTCCAAAAAACCCTCCCCAAACAGCACATGACGCAAAGAAAAAAAGAGGCGCAATGAGGTAGCTGACTGTGTGAGTAAGATAAGCGACCCTAGTGGCCGACACAAACACCGGGCCCATTTAGGAGTGGCACTGCAGTGTCACGCAGGATGTCCCTTCCAAAAAACCCTCCCCAATCAGCACATGACGCAAAGAAAAAAAGAGGCGCAATGAGGTAGCTGTGTGAGTAAGATTAGCGACCCTAGTGGCCGACACAAACACCGGGCCCATTTAGGAGTGGCACTGCAGTGTCACGCAGGATGTCCCTTCCAAAAAACCCTCCCCAATCAGCACATGACGCAAAGAAAAAAAGAGGCGCAATGAGGTAGCTGTGTGAGTAAGATTAGCGACCCTAGTGGCCGACACAAACACCGGGCCCATTTAGGAGTGGCACTGCAGTGTCACGCAGGATGTCCCTTCCAAAAAACTCTCCCCAATCAGCACATGACGCAAAGAAAAAAAGAGGCGCAATGAGGTAGCTGTGTGAGTAAGATTAGCGACCCTAGTGGCCGACACAAACACCGGGCCCATTTAGGAGAGGCACTGCAGTGTCACGCAGGATGTCCCTTCCAAAAAACCCTCCCCAATCAGCACATGACGCAAAGAAAAAAAGAGGCGCAATGAGGTAGCTGTGTGAGTAAGATTAGCGACCCTAGTGGCCGACACAAACACCGGGCCCATTTAGGAGTGGCACTGCAGTGTCACGCAGGATGTCCCTTCCAAAAAACCCTCCCCAATCAGCACATGACGCAAAGAAAAAAAGAGGCGCAATGAGGTAGCTGTGTGAGTAAGATTAGCGACCCTAGTGGCCGACACAAACACCGGGCCCATTTAGGAGTGGCACTGCAGTGTCACGCAGGATGTCCCTTCCAAAAAACCCTCCCCAAACAGCACATGACGCAAAGAAAAATAAAAGAAAAAAGAGGTGCAAGATGGAATTGTCCTTGGGCCCTCCCACCCACCCTTATGTTGTATAAACAGGACATGCACACTTTAACCAACCCATCATTTCAGTGACAGGGTCTGCCACACGACTGTGACTGAAATGACGGGATGGTTTGGACCCCCACCAAAAAAGAAGCAATTAATCTCTCCTTGCACAAACTGGCTCTACAGAGGCAAGATGTCCACCTCATCATCATCCTCCGATATATCACCGTGTACATCCCCCTCCTCACAGATTATCAATTCGTCCCCACTGGAATCCACCATCTCAGCTCCCTGTGTACTTTGTGGAGGCAATTGCTGCTGGTCAATGTCTCCGCGGAGGAATTGATTATAATTCATTTTAATGAACATCATCTTCTCCACATTTTCTGGATGTAACCTCGTACGCCGATTGCTGACAAGGTGAGCGGCGGCACTAAACACTCTTTCGGAGTACACACTTGTGGGAGGGCAACTTAGGTAGAATAAAGCCAGTTTGTGCAAGGGCCTCCAAATTGCCTCTTTTTCCTGCCAGTATAAGTACGGACTGTGTGACGTGCCTACTTGGATGCGGTCACTCATATAATCCTCCACCATTCTTTCAATGGGGAGAGAATCATATGCAGTGCCAGTAGACGACATGTCCGTATCCGTAATCGTTGTCAGGTCCTTCAGTCCGGACCAGATGTCAGCATCAGCAGTCGCTCCAGACTGCCCTGCATCACCGCCAGCGGGTGGGATCGGAATTCTGAGCCTTTTCCTCGCACCCCCAGTTGCGGGAGAATGTGAAGGAGGAGATGTTGACAGGTCGCGTTCCGCTTGACTTGACAATTTTCTCACCAGCAGGTCTTTCAACCCCAGCAGACTTGTGTCTGCCGGAAAGAGAGATCCAAGGTAGGCTTTAAATCTAGGATCGAGCACGGTGGCCAAAATGTAGTGCTCTGATTTCAACAGATTGACCACCCGTGAATCCTTGTTAAGCGAATTAAGGGCTCCATCCACAAGTCCCACATGCCTAGCGGAATCGCTCCGTGTTAGCTCCTCCTTCAATGTCTCCAGCTTCTTCTGCAAAAGCCTGATGAGGGGAATGACCTGACTCAGGCTGGCAGTGTCTGAACTGACTTCACGTGTGGCAAGTTCAAAGGGCATCAGAACCTTGCACAACGTTGAAATCATTCTCCACTGCGCTTGAGACAGGTGCATTCCACCTCCTATATCGTGCTCAATTGTATAGGCCTGAATGGCCTTTTGCTGCTCCTCCAACCTCTGAAGCATATAGAGGGTTGAATTCCACCTCGTTACCACTTCTTGCTTCAGATGATGGCAGGGCAGGTTCAGTAGTTTTTGGTGGTGCTCCAGTCTTCTGTACATGGTGCCTGTACGCCAAAAGTGTCCCGCAATTCTTCTGGCCACCGACAGCATCTCTTGCACGCCCCTGTCGTTTTTTAAATAATTCTGCACCACCAAATTCAAGGTATGTGCAAAACATGGGACGTGCTGGAATTTGCCCATATTTAATGCACACACAATATTGCTGGCGTTGTCCGATGCCACAAATCCACAGGAGAGTCCAATTGGGGTAAGCCATTCCGCGATGATCTTCCTCAGTTGCCGTAAGAGGTTTTCAGCTGTGTGCGTATTCTGGAAAGCGGTGATACAAAGCGTAGCCTGCCTAGGAAAGAGTTGGCGTTTGCGAGATGCTGCTACTGGTGCCGCCGCTGCTGTTCTTGCGGCGGGAGTCCATACATCTACCCAGTGGGCTGTCACAGTCATATAGTCCTGACCCTGCCCTGCTCCACTTGTCCACATGTCCGTGGTTAAGTGGACATTGGGTCCAGCTGCATTTTTTAGGACACTGGTGAGTCTTTTTCTGAGGTCCGTGTACATTTTCGGTATCGCCTGCCTAGAGAAGTGGAACCTAGATGGTATTTGGTAACGGGGGCACACTGCCTCAATAAATTGTCTAGTTCCCTGTGAACTAACGGCGGATACCGGACGCACGTCTAACACCAACATAGTTGTCAAGGCCTCAGTTATCCGCTTTGCAGCAGGATGACTGCTGTGATATTTCATCTTCCTCGCAAAGGACTGTTGAACAGTCAATTGCTTACTGGAAGTAGTACAAGTGGGCTTACGACTTCCCCTCTGGGATGACCATCGACTCCCAGCAGCAACAACAGCAGCGCCAGCAGCAGTAGGCGTTACACGCAAGGATGCATCGGAGGAATCCCAGGCAGGAGAGGACTCGTCAGAATTGCCAGTGACATGGCCTGCAGGACTATTGGCATTCCTGGGGAAGGAGGAAATTGACACTGAGGGAGTTGGTGGGGTGGTTTGCGTGAGCTTGGTTACAAGAGGAAGGGATTTACTGGTCAGTGGACTGCTTCCGCTGTCACCCAAAGTTTTTGAACTTGTCACTGACTTATTATGAATGCGCTGCAGGTGACGTATAAGGGAGGATGTTCCGAGGTGGTTAACGTCCTTACCCCTACTTATTACAGCTTGACAAAGGGAACACACGGCTTGACACCTGTTGTCCGCATTTCTGTTGAAATAGTTCCACACCGAAGAGCTGATTTTTTTGGTATTTTCACCAGGCATGTCAACGGCCATATTCCTCCCACGGACAACAGGTGTCTCCCCGGGTGCCTGACTTAAACAAACCACCTCACCATCAGAATCCTCCTGGTCAATTTCCTCCCCAGCGCCAGCAACACCCATATCCTCCTCATCCTGGTGTACTTCAACACTGACATCTTCAATCTGACTATCAGGAACTGGACTGCGGGTGCTCCTTCCAGCACTTGCAGGGGGCGTGCAAATGGTGGAAGGCGCATGCTCTTCACGTCCAGTGTTGGGAAGGTCAGGCATCGCAACCGACACAATTGGACTCTCCTTGTGGATTTGGGATTTCGAAGAACGCACAGTTCTTTGTGGTGCTTTTGCCAGCTTGAGTCTTTTCAGTTTTCTAGCGAGAGGCTGAGTGCTTCCATCCTCATGTGAAGCTGAACCACTAGCCATGAACATAGGCCAGGGCCTCAGCCGTTCCTTGCCACTCCGTGTGGTAAATGGCATATTGGCAAGTTTACGCTTCTCCTCCGACAATTTTATTTTAGGTTTTGGAGTCCTTTTTTTACTGATATTTGGTGTTTTGGATTTGACATGCTCTGTACTATGACATTGGGCATCGGCCTTGGCAGACGACGTTGCTGGCATTTCATCGTCTCGGCCATGACTAGTGGCAGCAGCTTCAGCACGAGGTGGAAGTGGATCTTGATCTTTCCCTAATTTTGGAACCTCAACATTTTTGTTCTCCATATTTTAATAGGCACAACTAAAAGGCACCTCAGGTAAACAATGGAGATGGATGGATACTAGTATACAATTATGGACGGACTGCCGAGTTCTGACACAGAGGTAGCCACAGCCGTGAACTACCGTACTGTACTGTGTCTGCTGCTAATATAGACTGGTTGATAAAGAGATGTCGTAGTATGTATGTATAAAGAAGAAAGAAAAAAAACCCACGGTTAGGTGGTATACAATTATGGACGGACTGCCGAGTGCCGACACAGAGGTAGCCACAGCCGTGAACTACCGTACTGTACTGTGTCTGCTGCTAATATAGACTGGTTGATAAAGAGATGTCGTAGTATGTACGTATAAAGAAGAAAGAAAAAAAAACCACGGTTAGGTGGTATACAATTATGGACGGACTGCCGAGTGCCGACACAGAGGTAGCCACAGTCGTGAACTACCGTACTGTACTGTGTCTGCTGCTAATATAGACTGGTTGATAAAGAGATGTCGTAGTATGTATGTATAAAGAAGAAAGAAAAAAAAACCACGGTTAGGTGGTATACAATTATGGACGGACTGCCGAGTGCCGACACAGAGGTAGCCACAGCCGTGAACTACCGTACTGTACTGTGTCTGCTGCTAATATAGACTGGTTGATAAAGAGATGTCGTAGTATGTACGTATAAAGAAGAAAGAAAAAAAAACCACGGTTAGGTGGTATACAATTATGGACGGACTGCCGAGTGCCGACACAGAGGTAGCCACAGCCGTGAACTACCGTACTGTACTGTGTCTGCTGCTAATATAGACTGGTTGATAAAGAGATGTCGTAGTATGTATGTATAAAGAAGAAAGAAAAAAAAACACGGTAGGTGGTATACAATTATGGACGGACTGCCGAGTGCCGACACAGAGGTAGCCACAGCCGTGAACTACCGTACTGTACTGTGTCTGCTGCTAATATAGACTGGTTGATAAAGAGATGTCGTAGTATGTATGTATAAAGAAGAAAGAAAAAAAAACCACGGTTAGGTGGTATACAATTATGGACGGACTGCCGAGTGCCGACACAGAGGTAGCCACAGCCGTGAACTACCGTACTGTACTGTGTCTGCTGCTAATATAGACTGGTTGATAAAGAGATGTCGTAGTATATATGTATAAAGAAGAAAGAAAAAAAAACCACGGTTAGGTGGTATACAATTATGGACGGACTGCCGAGTGCCGACACAGAGGTAGCTACTGCCGTGAACTACCGTACTGTGTCTGCTGCGACTGGATGATAAATAATGATATAAAAAATATATATATATCACTACTGCAGCCGGACAGGTATATATATTATATAATGACGGACCTGCTGGACACTGTCTGTCAGCAGAATGAGTTTTTTATAGAATAAAAAAAAAAACACCACACAAGTGAAGTCACACGACGAGTGTTTAACTTTTTCAGGCAATCACAATATAGTATACTACTAACTATACTGGTGGTCAGTGTGGTCAGGTCACTGGTCAGTCACACTGGCAGTGGCACTCCTGCAGCAAAAGTGTGCACTGTTTAATTTTAATATAATATGTACTCCTGGCTCCAGCTATAACCTATAACTGGCACTGCAGTGCTCCCCAGTCTCCCCCACAATTATAAGCTGTGTGAGCTGAACACAGTCAGATATATAATATATACATAGATGATGCAGCACACTGGGCTGAGCAGTGCACACAGATATGGTATGTGACTGTCTTGTACTCCTGGCTCCTGCTATAACCTATAACTGGCACTGCAGTGCTCCCCAGTCTCCCCCACAATTATAAGC
The DNA here is from genome assembly GCF_028390025.1 of Pseudophryne corroboree. Classification (NCBI taxonomy): domain Eukaryota; kingdom Metazoa; phylum Chordata; class Amphibia; order Anura; family Myobatrachidae; genus Pseudophryne; species Pseudophryne corroboree. Next base: position 893,914,262 of record NC_086445.1, on the reverse strand, counting down.
TGTGTGAGCTGAGCACAGTCAGATATATAATATATACATAGATGATGCAGCACACTGGGCTGAGCAGTGCACACAGATATGGTATGTGACTGAGTCACTGTATGTATCGTTTTTTTCAGGCAGAGAACGGATATATTAAATAAAACTGCACTGTCTGGTGGTCACTGTGGTCAGTCACTAGTAAACTCTGCACTCTCTTCTACAGTACTCCTAAGCTCCAGTAAATCAGGTCAATCTCTCTCTCTCTCTCTCTCTCTCTCCTAATCTAAATCACTGTACTCCCTAACAGCTGCTCCCCGTCCCCAATCCTCCCCACAATTATAACTAAGTCACTCAGTCTTTACTCTTTTCTACTATAACGGAGAGGACGCCAGCCACGTCCTCTCCCTATCAATCTCAATGCACGTGTGAATGGCGGCGACGCGCGGCTCCTTATATAGAATCCGAGTCTCGCGAGAATCCGACAGCGTCATGATGACGTTCGGGCGCGCTCGGGTTAACCGAGCAAGGCGGGAAGATCCGAGTCGCTCGGACCCGTGAAAAAAAACATGAAGTTCGTGCGGGTTCGGATTCAGAGAAACCGAACCCGCTCATCTCTAGTCTATTCATGCAGCAGAGAAAAGCCCTGTTTTGCGTTAAACAGGGCTTTTCTCTGCTTACCGCAATTCACAGAGCCGGTTACCGTGGAGAAGTCTCTGACTTCTCCAGCGGTACCGCCGCTCTGTGCCTGAATCGCATCACCATACCTTTGTATGGTGAGTGCAATTCATGAAGGTGCGGAAAGCTCTGCTTTCCGCTTCTCCATGGAGTTCAGGTTCGCCATCTGAGGACAGCGTAACCTGAACTGTAGTGCGGAGACGTCAGGGAAGCTCAATGCTTCCCTGATCGCTGCTCGGCACCTCGTGCTGGCTCCGCCCCCCGACCTCCCAGCAACCACTGCGGCCTGCCGGGAGGTCATCAAGCTGCGCATGCGCAAAGGGACCCGCCGCTGGACTCCGCGCATCCTAGGGAGGGACCGCTGGAGAAGACCTCACCGCAGGAGCCCCAGACACCGCAGCGCATCGTTGGAAGGGTGAGTATACATGAATTGCTACTTATCACAGCTATACATCGCATCGAAGAGATGCGATGTATAGTGATAAGTAGCAATTATGTTTTCGTTTTCTACATGAATAGACCCCTATGTGCGGCAGGTATAGCTAAATGAATAGAACTGCTGACTAGCAATGTGTTGCCCTGAGTTCAAATCCCGCTCTGTGCTATTTTTAGTATTTATATTTTAATAATTTATTTTATTAGTCAAAAGACCATTTTGTTGTATTTTATTAGATATTAATTATTATAACATCCTCTAATCTCTCAGCTATAAATCCACTGAATATGCTTATAGTGTCAGAGACTCTGTCCACTGGACATCACATTTTCACTTTATTTTTCTATAGAACTTAATCCACAGTAATCAGGAACCCTTTATGCTTTTTGTACAGAGGATATTCTTGTCAGGAATCGGTGGTCAGCTGCGTCTCACCTACCAGCGCGCTGGTGTGCAGGCCTCCGGAGGTTATGGCCCCAGTCGCGGCTGCATGGATGCGCTGACCGCGAGCGTCATCTCCCGTGTCGCTGAGTACCCCTGAGTCTGGTTCTGCGTTTGTGTTCCGCTGTGTGCCAGCATCCGGTCTGTATGGATGCTGCTATGACACCTGCACTCAGCTAATCCCGGCATCTGATCCAGCCCTGTGTTTCCAGCCAGAACACTGCGACCAATCACTGCAGAGCAAGGGGTATAAGTTCCTGTCCGGGGCTCGCTCTCATCGCCTCGGACAACGAGTCACATACCCTGTGTCTAGTTCTCCCAGTTCCTGCGTTCCTGTTTCCAGCGTTCCCCTGTGGTTACCTCATTTGTTCCAGTTTCCATTTCTACAGCTCTCCTGTTACTTCGGACTTCAGCTACATCCAGCTTCAAACCCATCAGCAGTAAGAGACTCTCCTCAGGTGTTCTTTCTCATTACTTACCTGTGCACTAATTGTCAGCATACCATCTGTGCAACTCAGCAGTATAACATCTACTTGCTTAGAGACTGTCTCCTGCTTTAGCCTATGTGTGGCTATATGGACTTGTGCTTTACAGAGACTGTGAGTTACTTATATATTCCGGAGTTCTGCTTTCCTAACCATTATCAGTTTGCCCTGTGTTATTCAGAGACTGTGTATTTCCAAATACTACTGGAGTTCTGTTATTTCACCTGCATTCATTTTCAAGTTATTTTATGTTCTGCTGCAAGAGACTTTTAAGTTGTTTGGATTCAGTTACCTGTCATTACCAGTTTCCATTGTATTCAGTATTATACCATCTGCTTTGCATTAATAAATATCAGCGCTTATGCGCAGGACTTTTATATTGCCTCCCCGCTTTGTACATCGCACCAACACTGACCCACTAGCACCCCCGCCGGGGACAGACAAAACCAGAGACCTGACAGATTGTCTGAGGCCCATGGACCCGGATGGTGGTCAGAGTGTGGGGTCAGGGATACTCCAAGGCTTAGTGTCACGACTAGATGGTCAAGAGGCTGCGCAGCAGCAGATTATACAATACCTGCAAGAAATGTCTTCTCGCTTAGATACTCTGCAACAGTCATTTCCAACTTCAGCTCCTCCAGTGTCCCCATCAGTTTCTGCTCCTGTTCCTAGTTCCATAGTTTCTAGCTCTCCAGTTGCTTCTATTCCAATGTCTCGCATCCATCTTCCTTCACCAAGTAAATTTGATGGTAATTCTAAAATGTGTTGTGGATTTTTGAATCAATGCGAACTCCACTTTGAATTGCAACCACAGAACTTTCCAACACCTAGAGCAAAGGTTGCATATATTGTCTCTCTTTTAGCTGGTTCTGCTCTGAATTGGGTCTCTCCGCTGTGGGAGCGAGCAGATGCATTGCTGAATAATTATACAGAGTTTGTTGCCGCATTCCGACGCATCTATGATGAGCCTGGGCGTACGACTTCTGCTTCCTCAGACCTCCTTCAGATCTGCCAGGGAACACGTACTGTGGGTCAGTATGTCATTCAGTTCCAGACATTGGCATCAGAGGTGAAATGGAACAACCAGGCATTGGTTGCCGCCTTCTGGCATGGTCTGTCTGACCGCATAAAGGATGAATTGACTACCCAAGATCTACCAGAGCAACTGGAGGCCCTAATCTCTCTATGTGTCAAGTTGGATCTACGTTTACGCGAGCGAGCCTGTGAACGCTCTCGAGGTGATCTTCGCAAGCACCGAGTTATGCCTTCTGTACAGTCTCCACCTATTACTGCTGAAGAACCTATGCAGGTAAACAAATTTTGTTTAACACCTGAGGAGCGGTCTAGAAGATTAAAGGGTAGACTGTGTCTCTATTGTGCTGCTGATGGTCATCTGATTGGTTCCTGCCCTGCTCGGTCGGGAAACGCCAGGTCCTAACTTGCAAAGGAGGAATCAAGTTAGGGACCTTGAATAAAGCTCCTTCATCTCAAGACCTAATATTGCCTGTCACTTTGGAAATGCCAGATGGACTCCAGTCTTTGTCCGCTTTAGTGGATTGTGGTGCTGCTGGGAATTTTATCACACAAGCTGCAGTGGATAGACTTTATCTCCCAGTGTCAAAGCTGTCTCATCCGGTTTATCTTACTGCCGTAGACGGAAGCCGTATTGCTGAAGGATCCATCACTCAGCAGACCAAGTCGATAGTTCTGGGAGTGGGATTCCTGCATTCTGAGCTCATCAAATTCCTGGTCATACCAAAAGCTACCTATGAGATTGTACTGGGTATGCCTTTGCACAATCCACAATTTGACTGGTCTACCTTACAGTTGACGGCGTGGAGTCCCTCCTGTCTCCATTCATGCTTAGCTCAAGTATGTCCAATAAAATCCACAAGTGTAAAACCTCAGTCTGGCCTTCCGGAGGCCTATCAGGAATTCACTGACGTCTTCAGTGAGAAAGCTGCTGATGTCTTGCCGCCTCATCGAGAATGGGACTGTACCATCGATTTGGTTCCAGGGAGCAAGCCACCTAGAGGGCGTACATACCCTCTTTCAGTTCCAGAGACTCAAGCAATGAGCGAATATATAAAGGAGAATTTACAGAAAGGGTTTATCCGTCCATCTTCTTCCCCGGCCGGTGCAGGATTCTTCTTTGTTAAGAAGAAGGATGGAGGACTACGCCCCTGTATTGATTATCGGGGTTTAAATGACATCACGATTAAAAACAGCTACCTGTTACCTCTCATCACAGAGCTGTTTGACAGAGTCAGGGGTGCCTCCATCTTCACGAAACTGGATCTTCACGGGCCTTACAATCTTATCAGGATTCGAAGTGGTGATGAGTGGAAAACCGCCTTCAATACTCGTGATGGCCCCTACGAATATCTAGTGATGCCCTTCGGTTTGAGTAATGCCCCGGCTGTGTTTCAAAACTTTGTCAACGAAGTATTTAGAGATCTCCTGTATAAGTGTGTGGTAGTTTACCTCGATGACATCCTGATATTTTCCCGTGATTTAGTTTCTCATCGTCAACAGGTAAAAGAGGTTCTTCGACGTCTTCGACAGAATCATCTGTATGGCAAACTATCTAAATGCACGTTTGAAGCTTCTTCAATATCTTTTCTGGGATACATCATTTCCGGAACAGACCTTCAAATGGACCCAGCTAAACTACAAGCCATAGAGAACTGGTCTCTTCCAACAACACTCAAGTCAGTTCAACGTTTTATTGGCTTCGCTAACTACTACAGGAAGTTTATTAAGGGCTTTTCCACATTAATAGCCCCAATTACCTGCCTAACCCGAAAAGGGGGAAATCCTTCCCAATGGTCTGATGTAGCGCTGTCTGCTTTTCATAAAATAAAACAGGCTTTTATTTCAGCTCCCGTGTTACAACAGCCAGATGTCAATAAGGCCTTCATCTTGGAAGTAGATGCCTCAACGGTTGGCGTGGGCGCAGTCCTGTCCCAGGTGGGCATTGATGGTAAGACTCACCCTTGCAGGTTTTTCTCTTGTAGATTCTTGCCCGCAGAAATGAACTATACCATCAGTGACCAGGAGCTGTTGGCAATTAAATGCCTTGAAGAATGGAGATATCTGCTGGAGGGTGCGAGATTCCCTATTACCATCTACACGGATCACAAGAACCTTCTTTACTTGAAGGCAGCGCAGTGTCTGAATCCCCGACAAGCAAGGTGGGCCCTATTCTTTTCTCGTTTTGATTTTAAGTTGATGTTTAGACCTGGCTCACAAAATGTTAAGGCAGATGCATTATCTCGCTCTATGAGTTCAACTGAGGAATCATCAGAACAAGCTGCTCGACCCATATTAAATCCTGTGGTGTTCGCAGCTACAGGGGTATCCCAAGTTCCACCTCCAGGCAAGATGTTTGTCTCTCCTGAGCTTCGTCCAAATCTCCTGTCCAGGGCTCATACGTCTAAATTTACTGGTCCCCCTGGAGTCCTAAAAACTTTCAAGTTTCTGTCCCAAACTTATTGGTAGCCTCATATGAAAGTAGATGTTCAAGAATTCATAGCTTCATGTCCCAAATGTGCTCAGCACAAAGTTCCTCGTCAGGCTCCTGCAGGCCAATTGCTACCAAATTCCATTCCCAAGCGCCCTGGTCTCATTTATGAATGGACTTTATTTCAGACCTTCCTCCCTCTAATGGATATGATACCATCTGGTTTTCAAAAATGGCACACTTCATCCCACTCATGGGGTTACCCTCTGCTCCAAAGCTGGCACAGTTATTTCTTCATGAAATCTTTGGGTTACATGGACTTCCAACAGAAATAGTATCTGACCGTGGTGTACAGTTTGTGGCAAAGTTTTGGAGGGCTCTGTGTTCTGCGCTACAAGTCAAACTTAAGTTCTCTACGGCCTATCACCCTCAAACAAATGGGCCGACGGAGAGGGTAAATCAAGAGCTTGAGACTTATCTAAGACTGTATATTTCCTCTTCACAGGATGACTGGGTAGATTTATTGCCTTGGGTGGAGTTTGCTCATAATTTCCGTTATCATACTTCTACAGATACAACTCCTTTTTTCACAGTTTATGGTCAACATCCTAGAGTACCGGATTTCCAAGATTTACTTGTTATAGACGTGCCTGCAGCTGCTTCTGCTCTTCAGCGGTTCTCTCAAATTTGGAAGAAGATTCATCTATCTCTTAAAAAGGTTTCTCAACGGTATAAAATGTTTGCTGATCGAAAGAGACGAGCAGTTCCAAGTTTAAAGCCAGGCGACAAAGTCTGGTTATCTACTGGGAATCTCCGTCTCAGAGTTCCTTCGATGAAATTTGCTCCACGGTTTATTGGACCATTTCCAGTAGAAAGTGTTATTAATCCGGTGGCTTATAAGTTAAAACTGCCTTCCTATTTGAAAGTACCCAACTCATTCCATATTTCTCTCCTCAGACCACTAATTCTCAATCGTTTCCAGAGAGCGCTTCCAGTAGCCCCAAAGGTACAAACTCATTGGGGCGTGGAATACAAGGTGAAAAAGATCTTGGACTCTCGTCATCGCTACGGTCATTTGCAATACCTAATTGACAGGTCTGATTATTGTCCTGAAGAGAGGAGTTGGGTAAACGCTACGGATGTGCACGCTCCACGGTTGGTACAAGCCTTCCACAGTCTCTTCCCTGCCAAGCCTCGTGGGTGTTCGGTGCCCACCCATAAAGGAGGGGGTACTGTCAGGAATCGGCGGTCAGCTGCGTCTCACCTACCAGCACGCTGGTGTGCAGGCCTCCGGAGGTAATGGCCCCAGTCGCGGCTGCATGGATACGCTGACCGCGAGCGTCATCTCCCGTGTCGCTGAGTACCCATGAGTCTGGTCCTGCGTTTGTGTTCCGCTGTGTGCCGGCATCCGGTCTGTATGGATGCTGCTATGACACCTGCACTCAGCTAATCCCGGCATCTGATCCAGCCCTGTGTTTCCAGCCAGAACACTGCGACCAATCACTGCAGAGCAAGGGGTATAAGTTACTGTCCGGGGCTCACTCTCATCGCCTCGGACAACGAGTCACATACCCTGTGTCTAGTTCTCCCAGTTCCTGCGTTCCTGTTTCCAGCGTTCCCCTGTGGTTACCTCATTTGTTCCAGTTTCCATTTCTACAGCTCTCCTGTTACTCCGGACTTCAGCTACATCCAGCTTCAAACCCATCAGCAGTAAGAGACTCTCCTCAGGTGTTCTTTCTCATTACTTACCTGTGCACTAATTGTCAGCATACCATCTGTGCAACTCAGCAGTATAACATCTACTTGCTTAGAGACTGTCTCCTGCTTTAGCCTAAGTGTGGCTATATGGACTTGTGCTTTACAGAGACTGTGAGTTAATTATATATTCTGGAGTTCTGCTTTCTAACCATTATCAGTTTGCCCTGTGTTATTCAGAGACTGTGTATTTCCAAATACTACTGGAGTTCTGTTATTTCACCTGCATTCATTATCAAGTTATTTTACGTTCTGCTGCAAGAGACTTTTAAGTTGTTTGGATTCAGTTACCTGTCATAGTTTTCCACATTACCGGTTTCCATTGTATTCAGTATTATACCATCTGCTTTGCATTAATAAATATCAGCGCTTATGCGCAGGACTTTTATATTGCCTCCCCGCTTTGTACATCGCACCAACACTGACCCACTAGCACCCCCGCCGGGGATAGACAAAACCAGAGACCTGACAATTCTTTTAGAATCGGGGGCCAAAAAGCCAGCTCCTGGTGAGTGCACTGATCAGGTATAATATCAGATCCAGAGACTGTATTGCCGCAGCACTCAGTATCCAATTCCTGGACCCAGTTACTACCTCTCTGGCTCAAGCGATTGTTATACACCTCATAAGCTTTTGTATGGATAAAATTCAAGGATACACAACAGCTGGATATCATTAACACTGGCCATACAGGTTGAGGTAAAAGGATAAGGACACTGAGCCTTATCTAGGCACATGAGCGTCAAATAATATATATATATATATATATATATATATACTGTATATGGTTATGGACTGTTGTGTTTATACATGAACTTACAAAACCACTCTGGAGCATTATATCAGACAACCATCTACTGCAGTGTTTCTATAGCCCATAAAGTGCCAATATGCATCTGAATGAATAATTCATATTTACAAATATTTTTAAGAAAAGTTTTTAATGTATAATAAATGTGTTTAAAATCTATGCCTCTCTTTTGTATGTACACCTGTGCTATCAGTATAGTATAACCTCAGGCTATCAAGTGGGAGCTGCATTTGAAAAATAATTTAATTAATTGGTGACCAGCATAGTATTTAGAATTTTAATTACTTAGATACTTCTATAGTGGGTTTTGTATAAACCTTATGTATTGATTGTTGCACCTGAAATATTATTCACATATACACGCACGTGGACTGGTCCCTTTTTGGACAGTAGTCCTGAGTGTCTGTTTGTGTTTAAAAAAGCTCTTGTAACTTCTGAATAGAGGACTAAGAGAGGGCTGTATTTGCATTGAAGAATATCATTACCTTTCAGTCAGATTTCCAACAATTCCTATTTTTTTTACCATATTCCTAAGGTTCATAAAAACAAAGATCATCCCCTGTGAAGACCCATTGGCGCTGGAGTAAATTTATTAACTTCGAACCTCTCACATTATGTGGACCTCAAATTACAACCATATGTCCTGAAGAACAAATCCCACTTGAAAGACTCAACATCCATCCTTCAGATACTGAAAGATCTAGTATGGACCTCTGATACATGGTTAACTATTGACGTCCAAGTGCTCTATTCCTCTATTCCTCACTCGAAAGGAATAGAGGCGATACCAGACAACTTGAAAGTGTATCCAGAGATTGATGAGAAAGATATTTTATTTATATTGGACTGTTTAAAGTTCATTTTGGAACATCATTTCTTTGAGTATGATGGGAATTTTTACACAGGGTATGGGGACTAAATTCGGACCCATCATATGCTAATCTTTTCATGAATGTGTAGGAAGTGTTCTATTTTTGGTTCAAGATACAAAGAAAATATCATTCTTTATAAGCGTTATGTTGACGACATTATAATCATTTGGCAGGGGGAACCTGAAAAAATAGAAGAATTCACACTACAGTATATATTAATGACAACAGCAGTAACCTCCAGTTTACTCACAAGGGAGATCCTGTAAAAATAGCATATCTTGACTTGGAATTGATTTGGATTCCAGGAGAACTGATCCAATCTAAAACTAATTTTAAAACTGTGGATATGAATAGTTATATTCCTTTTTCAAGCTGTCACCATCCAACTTGGAAGAGGGGTGTACCTCTTACTCCCAGTTTCTCCAAGTTAGGAGAAACTGTAGTAACTTACAAGACTATTGGACTCAATCACAAATATTGAATGACCGCTTTATTCAAAGAGGTTGTGATCTCTCTTTGATTGAGGATGCCAGATTGAAAACTTCCATAAAAAATCGAGATGATCTACTGACATCCAAACCTAAGAGAGAAAGAGATTGGCAATCTAGGCCTTTTCTCACACAGTATAATAGAGAAAACCATTTGATCAGGAAGGTTTTGGATCACCATTGGGGAATCCTTAAAGACCCCATTTTAGGCCCACATCTCCGCCTAAGCCCAATTTAGTTTTCCGTAAATCTGTGACCCTTAAGAGCTATCTTGCACTGAGTAAGTTTTAAAGAAGTAAGAATCAAAATCCAGATAATAAAAAAAAAATGTGATGACTTTTTTTTGATGAATAAAAGAACAGGCTGCTTGCTTTGTAACAAATGCATTTGTTGCAAATTTCTAGATTGAACAAAATTCAATTTCAAACTCGATAATGGGAGGACATATACACTTGACCAACTGGTCACTTGTAACACGGAATATGTAGTCTACAAAATTACATGGAGTTGCAGACTTATATACGTAGGAAAAACAAAAAGACAACTGAAGATTTGCATCCAAGAGCACATGCGCAATATGAAGAATAAAGTCAAGACTCATAGCTTACCTCGTCATTATGCTGAAAAACAAATCAGAGGTCCTACCTTCCACCTTTTATTTTACGGTACTTGAACATATTAAGGAACATCTTAGAGGTGGTAGTAGAGATTTGAACCTTACAAAAAGAGAGAGTTTTTGGATCTATACCATAAATTCCTTGACTCCTTATGGCCTAAATGATGGCATAGACATCACTCCCTTTATTTAAAATCTATAAGGAGTTAGGTTTAGTATCCCCATATCCTCGGTTTTTGTCTGTCAGCTTGGTGTGTCTATACTTAACAGCTTTTTTATATACCGTTACGTTTTTTCCATTACGTCCAGTTCAGTCTTTGCGTCTGGGAGGCAATAAGAATTTGAGCTGTGAGTCTGTATAATTAAATAATACCTACTCATCATATTAGATATATCAATTTTTTGAAGATATTATATCTTGTTGTTTGTAAATGTAGGAATATATATACCCGGTGAAGTGCGCTCCACTGGGTATATATATGTATGTTAAATATTAACCTTTAAGGTTAAGTCATGTTACTGCCCCATGGCCCCCGTTGGTATTGTGGACAGAGTGACACTATTGTAAGATGATAACTCTGAGCTACATTAGCTATCCGGAAGCACGCAGCTATAGGACCCAGTGGAATGTATTACCGGAAGTCCTCGGCCGCAGGTGGAACGCAGACAGGAAGTGCGTTCCATCGGCTCTAAAATTTAGTTTGGACGTTTGTGTATAGGTTGTGTGTACTGACACTTGGAGCTTAGCTCGTATGCACTCCCCTTATGTTCATGAGATTGTACAGTTCCTTGTAAATTTTCGGCTTCTGAATCCGGTGGAACGCATAACCGGACGTCCGCGGCCACAGGTGGAACGCACACCAGAAGTGCATTCCACCAACTTTAAAATTTAGTTTTGAACGTTATTATAAAGGTTTTAAGCACAGGCTCTCAAATCATAGTTTAAATGCACCTCCTCTCCCTTAGGTTTAGAATATTAAACTCTGTATAAACTCAGATATCCATTTATTATTTGACAGCCTATCAAAATTAATGAGGAAGTGAGGTCACCTTCTAGGGAGGTATAAATAAGAGGTCAGAAGCTCCCTCTTAGTTATCCACTGGACTCTGTGAGGAATACTTGTACATCTGTAAGTATTACTGAAACTCTGGTTCATTGTTCCTACATATTGATGTTAGTATAAATGTACGGTTTCCTTATATAATGCCTCTGATATGGAAGTTTTGACATCCTCTATAACTCCATGTTTGTTACTTGTTAAAGTATATAATTTCTCAATGATGGCTATTTTTTTGTACAATTTTATGTTATGGAATTTTTATTACGTTTGTACTATACTGTATATTATATACTGTATGTTATTGCTGTTTGTATGACTAAAATAGGTGGTAATTATGCCATCTGGGATATAGATCCACTAGATCATTGCAGCATTCACTTATGGTCCAGATTTGATATCTATACTTGATCAAGGTAGCCTTTTTCCACCTTTTAGTGTTAATTGTTAATTTCACCTATAACCTCTTTTAGGTGCTTCATCTAAATTATGTTGAAGAATACTAAATTTATGTTGAAGAATGTGCGCCATCTTCTAAAAGTTCAGTGCTGTTTATTTCTTTACAGCCTATTGGTATGTATTATCCACCTTTTTGTTATTGACTGTCAAATCTGATCAAGAGGGGTCTTTCCTCTAATTGTAATTTACTTATATTTACTTAGGTCTGATATAGACTGTAGGTCTAGACACTTAAGACCTCCTTATCCACTAAAGATTTTGTCTATAGAGTTTTAATTACTCAGACATGTGCTGGTATTTTTGTTCCTCACTACCACTTCCTTATCATCCTGTTTTTTAAATTGGCACTCATCGATCTAATATGCTACCTCATCTACTGATTTTTTAGATTCATCTGAATCAATACTATCAGTGATAGTTACACTTTTTTCAAGCTACCTTTATCACGTTGTGTTTAAGCAATTGGTATGTACAGTATGGCTTTGTTGTAGTATACGTATTGTACTGAATATACTTGTATTTTAATTATTCAGTTATTTAATTCTTCCATCCAGATTTAGTACCCCTGAGGAAGTCCTACAGGAAGAAATGCGTTGGGTTCTTCATCTGTTCTACCATTATGGTGGATGCTGAATTTACGACAAAAAGGAAACAAACTTAAACCAGTTGTCAGTCTAAGAAGTGTATATCTGAAAAATGATATGGATATTTTATCATTGTGAAATGAAATTGTTTTCTTAATACTGTGAAAAAAAATTTAAGAAAATGTTTTAAAGCATTTCTTATATTATGGATGATTGAGATTAGGATTATGTATAATCTTTAGTGCACTCTGATTTGTATTTTTATATATATATGTATATAAAAAGAGGAAATTGGGTTAGAAGAACTGAAAGAATCAGGTGCTTTGCACACAGCTTGACCCAGATGCACTGTAACTGTAGGAATACCAATAGCACATCTTTTTTTGTTGGACAGCTGCCATTGCAATATCTAAAATAATCATCCTTCCCCTGTGTCTCTCAGACACACCATCACCCGCCCTGCATCTTTCAGCAACACCATCACCCCACTGCATTTCTCAGCACACCATCTTCCCCTGCATCTCTCAGCAACACCATCCCCCCTTTGCATCTCTCAGCACACCATCTCCCCCTGTATCTCTCAGCAACACCATCTCCCCCTTGCATCTCTCAGCAACACCTTCACCTCCTGCATCTCTCAGCATCACCATCACCCAGTGCCGTAACTAGTAATTTTAGCGCTGTGTGCAAGAAACAGCATCTGAACCCCCCATATTCAAAACAGGGTCAGTGCTTGCCGTAGGTGCATGGCAAAAATATAGGGGTGTGGCTTCATGGGGGCGTGGCCATAAAATAATACCAATTTATATTACGCTGCACAGTAGTCCCATTTTACACATTACTCCAGGTAGAGCCCCTATCACACATTACGCCAGGTAGAGTCCCTTTTTTATACATTATGGCAGCAGAGTCCCCATTTTTACACATTACGACAGCAGAGTCTGCTTTTTAGACATCAGGCAGGCAGAGTCCCCCTTTTTACACATTACGGCAGCAGAGTCCATGGAGGAAGGGGAGGGGGTTGAGAGAGTGTGAACGTGTGTGTGTTATAGTTACCTTTGACCAGCCGGCAGTCCTCTTGTCCTTCCTGTGCCCGCCCTAGTGCTGCGGCTCTTCGCAATGTAGGGCACAGTGGGTGGGCTGGGGCCAGGCTGGGAGAGATGTCATCTGTCCCAGAACATGGTGGGGAGGATGATCGAGCTGCAGCACCGCCCGGCTACCTACGTGAAAAGACGTAGCTGAGCAATGCACTGCAGATGAGCTAAGTGGTGACGGCGGGCAGGGGGCCAAATGGCTACAGACATCACATTGTGACAGTGGTGTGGCCAGGCAGGTGTTGCCAGTGGTCCTGCACCCACAGTGCTTCTGCACTGTGTGCCAGGCACCACTGGCAAACACCTAGTTATGGCCCTGGACGGTACATACATTCAGTAAGCTGGGCTATAGAGAAGTACTGCTGCAGTGGTCCTACCAGCTGACAAGGTATGCTGGGACAGATGCAGGTAGAAATACAAGACACCCCCCCAGACATGCAGAACCCAGCCTTCTCACCTCTGCATGGTGATCTCCTGCACTAGCACTGCAGCTACATAGGGCAGACCAGATCAGGAGGAGCATGGGATGCAGAAAGTTCACTGGATCTGTGTCAGGGCAGCCCCAAATCTAAGCCTGGCAGCTGGTGAGCCCCCTAAATCCTCTTACTGTATCTTGCAGTTTCAGCTCCCAGCCCCAGCCAGCACAGGCCAGCAGCAGCTCCTTGTCTTGGGAGGTGGAGCTTCTCTGTGTCTGGCTTGGAGGGAGGGAGTGAGGGAGGAGGCAGCAGCAGCAATGAACGGGAGCCGGACAGGTGACTGCAGAGCAGGGACGTCTAAGCACATGACATCATGTCAGTGCTGCCTGTGTGGTGGCTGTGGCTGATAAGTGCTGCGGCCACCACCAGCATCATGTAGTTGTTCATGAAGGATGACTCTTACAGAGACATCATTCATTCTTGTAGCAGCCGTCCTCAGTGGAGCCCCCTAGTGGCCTTATGGCAGCACCGACCCTGCTTGCTCCTTGGCCCAGCACGCCCCTGCATCTCTCAGCAACATCATCTGCCCTTTGCATCTTTCAGCCACACCATCACCCCTGCATCTCTCAACACACCATCTCCCCCCTGCATCTCTCAGTCCCACAATCACCCCTGCATCTCTCAGCGACACCATCACCCCCTGCATCTCTCAGCCACACCATCATCTCCATCCTGCATCTCTCAGTGACATTATCTCCCCCATGTCTCTCAGCCACACCCCCACCTCCCCCTGCCTCTCTCACCATCCCCTCTCACTCTGTATCTCTCAAACTCCCCCTCACATTTTATTTTATTCTAATACAGATAGTTTAGACATTCGTTCCGCAGTAAGCACTCTTGTTGCAGATCTCCTCTCTGGTCTCCCATGCAGCCATGAAGTCATGGGAAGCCAGAGAGGGACAAATCCAGTGGGGAATAACAGAGCTGGAAGAAACCCTGCAGCGTGATCTTATTTCATGTAAATAAAGTGTTTAAAAGAAATTACATTTTCAGATTACTGAGTACACAGTCACTGCGAAGTGACTTTCTGAACTCCCTGCAGTATGCATTTTTCATTGGGACTAGTTTTATTATTAAACACACAGCCACAAGAATTAATGTTTATATGCATTGGCGGCACCTGGGTTGCTTAGATATAAACACACGAATCCCAGCATAAGTTGGTTTCCTCACACACACACACACACACACACACACACACACACACACACACACACACACACACACAAACAAACACAGAAATCCACTCATTAGCTGGTTTCCGCTCACACACACACACAAACACACACATGAATCCCCGCATAAGTTGAATTCCGTACACACACACACACACACACACACACACACACACACACACACACACACAAACACGAATCCCCTCATAAGTTGGTTTCCGCTCAGACACACACACACACACACACACACACACACACCTGCTACAGACACAAATTCCTGCATTAGTAGGTTTCTGCTCACACACACACACACACACTCACACAGACAAATCCCCGCATAAGTTAGTTTTTGCTCACACACACATGCACGCACACACAAATCTCCACATTAGTTGCTTTCCGCTCATACACACATTAATCCCCGTATCAGTTGGCTTCCACTCACATACAAACACACACAAGAATACCTGCAGTAGTTGGTTTCTGCTCTCACACACACAAATCATCACATTAGTTGGTTTCCGCTCACACACTCACACATACTGTACATATAAACACACACACAAAACACTGCATTTGTTGGTTTCTGCACACACACACACACACACACACACACACACACACACATACACTCACAAATCCCTGCATTAGTTGATTTTCTTTACACACACACACACACACACACACACACACAAACACGCACAAATCCCTGCATGAGTTGGTTTCCGCTCATACACAGACACATGGATTCCCACAGCAGCAACAGTTCTGGCTCCTGTGACTGCCCAGCAACTACTGTACAGCCACTATGCATGCGACTCAGAATCAGCTCCATTATCAGAACCTTTTGCTTATTGCTGTCATCAGTATCTTATACCATACTTTAATATTCATATTTTCTACAAATTTTAGTATCATTTCTATTCAAGTTTTGTTTTCAATAAAAGAAGTTGGTTATTTGTAACCAATTTCAGTCTGTTTTTTGTTCATTAATTTGTTTGGCAGAGTACAGTGTTATATGTTGATATTTGGTAAGATTTCCCAAATTACAGTAACATGCACCGCGATAAGCCCATCACACGTTCTGTTGCTTTGGAACAGAAAATAACATATGTGCAATAAGAGCCTGTTACCGTCAGTTCATAAAGAGCTCTAAACCCTGCAGACACGTTATTTGCTGACATGATGAGGCCAAGCTTCAATGTTTGCCGACAGCAAAGGAATTGTCAAGTACAGGAATGATCACTTCTGAGATTTTGTCATTACTGCAAGAAGTTCTGTGGGGCAATCCAAATAAATTGTTTGGCACAAATTGGCAAACTGACATTTCCTTGGACTCTGTGACCTCCTTAATTGTGTAGGATTTTGTGATGGCTCGTTTATGTAGTCTGGCCAGAAGGAGTCATTACAAGTTGGCTTTTCTAGCTTTCTTAGCTATGTAACTGATGCAGACTCCTAAGATTTGGGGCCAAATGTAATGCGGTGCGATTTTGCATAAATATGAAAGGTTTGCACTAAACTTGCACATTTTGCAAAGTCGACCAGTGTAATGGACTGTGTAAACATGCAAAATTGCATGTTTACTACAGTCTAAAAAATCGCAATGGCAAAACTCGCATCCATATGTTTTGCTATTGCAAACATACAACTCAGGCAATGTAATAGGGTGCAATTACCAAAAAATCGCCAATAAATAGACTAGCTTCTGGCTGGCGAGATTGAGATCCATGCATGATTCTGTCTGTAAAAGTAAAGAGTTAAAAATTAAAACGACGTGCAGGTTTCCCCCAAAAAAACATAACTAGCCCCGGGCTCTTTGAGCCGGTCCCGGTGGCAAAAATATGGGAAAAACATTAACTAGGTTTCCACATATTTTTAACAACCAGCAGCGGGCTTTTGGCTAGTCCTGGTTCCAAAAATATGGGGGACAAAAGAAGTATGGGTTCCCTGTATTTTTAAAACCAGCACTGGGCTCCACTAGCCAGGAGGTAATGCCACAGCCGGAGAACACTTTTATATAGGTCTCTGCAGCTGCAGCATCACCCTCCCCAACTAGTCACCCCTGGCTGGGGTTCCCTGGGGGAGTGGGGACCCCTAGATTTAAGGGGTCACCCTCCAGGCACCCAAGGGCCAGGGATGAGGCCCAAGGCTGTCCCCTCCATCCATGGGCCGTGGATGGAGGGCTGATAGCCATAAAACAGTAAAAAAAAAATATATATATATATTGTCTTTTGCTGTGGAACTATAGGTCCCAGCAAGCCTCCCCCGCAATCTGGTACTTGGAGAACCACAAGTTCCAGCATGCAGGGAATTAAAGGGCCCACTGGTACCTGTAGTTTTACAACAAAATAAATATATTTAAATAAAGACACAGACACCGTGAAAGTATAATTTTATTAAAACACATACACCCCCCCACAACACCATTCACATCCACCTATCCTGTAGAATCCACAGGGTAACTGTAAAAAAAAAAAATTATACTCACCAAAATCCAGTTTAGATTGGTCCTCTTCTTTCCATGTAAGCATCCACAGGGTTGAAAACAAAACAAAACCCACACCAGGCAACTAAAGGGGATCCATGTTTACACATGGATCCCCTTTCCCCGAATCTTGGGACCCCTCATGACTTCTATCAGTTGGGGATCCACCAGCCAGTCAGGGAGCACCACGCCATAGCACTCTTCTGATTGGCTGTGCGCTCCTTGTCTGACAATCAAGCAGAGTTCATAGGGAGAACGATCCCCATTATCACCTATAGTGGGAACTTTGCGGTCTGCAGTAGACTGCGAGGTTAATTGAGGTCACCCACAAGAATGAGTCTGACCATTTTAACTGATTTTACTTTTGGCCCTAATTTAGCAATCGGTTTTGGTTTTAGAATTGCTTTGTATTTTCGTCCATGATTAATTTTGGTTTTGCATTATTAATCTCAATACCATTAATTTCCAGTAATTTCCACTCAATTTTAACTAGAGATGTGCGCCGGCCTTGAAGATTTGGATTTGGATTCATCGGAGGGATTTGGATTTGCCAAACAGCCGTGACGGGATTTGGATTTTTTCAAAAATTTACAAAAAATGCCAAAATCACAAAATGTTTGCGTTTTTTTGGCCATAGAGTATTATTAACCTCAATAACATTAATTTCCAGTCATTTGCAGACAATTTTGACCACCTTAATGCTCGCAATGTTGTTTTCAGACACTTTAGGTCAAAGGGCTGGTCTGAACTGCGCATGCACCGGCGCCGCAGTGCTGCGGTGCATGCCAGACAGCCGACAGCTGTCAATCAGGCAGAGGCATTTGCTGGGCGGGAGGGGCCGGTGGCATTTGGCTGCTGTTTAGAGGGCGTGGTCCGGGCAACACAGGTGTGCCCGGACCATTGGGGGAGCATGCCGCAGCGGCTGCGTGACATCACACGCAGCTGCTGCGACCCAGGCAGTGACGAGTAGCTCCCTGCCAGTGCGCAGGAGCTGCGCTGGTAGGGAGCTACTCTTCAAGTACAAAAGCATCACCACTGTGCGATGCTTTTGTACTTGTGTGTGGGGGTCGGGCCTGACAGGCTGTGTTGGATGTCCCACCGCATGTCTGTGTGACTGATCGTAGATGTGCTGAATTTAGCACATCTACGATCAGGTCTAAATTAAGCCCTTAGTCTGCAGCCAGCTGGCTGGTTACTTACTTCTAGGCGACAAAGCAGCGGCATAAACAGATGGCAGTTTGTAGCATATCTATGAAACTCTGACAAACAGCAGTGGGATAAATGAACGGTGGTGCAAGATGGAATTGTCCTTGGGCACTCCCACCCACCCTTATGTTGGATATTAAACAGGACATGCATACTTCAACAAACCAATCATTTCAGTGACAAGGACTGCCACACTTGTGGCTGAAATGATTGGTTTGTTTCAGCCTCCAAAAAACAAGCTACTAATTACCTTAAAGCAACAGCTCTACAGTGTCTACAAGATGTCATCGCCACTGCCATCCTCATCAGTGTGTACATCCTCCTCATCATCATACAATATTAATTCCTCCCTGCTGGAATCCCCCATTACAGATGTCTCTGTATTTCGATGTAATTGCTGTGACAGGTCTTCCGAGTGGAATTTCCAGTTAATTTTGATGAACATCATCTTTTCCACATTTTGAGGAAGTAGCCTCCTAAGCCGTTCACTCACAAGGTTCCCAGTTGTGCTGAAAACTCTCTCAGAGTACACACTGGAGGGTGGGCAGCTTAAGTAATACAAAGCCAGTTTGTACAAGGGCCTCCACATTGACTTTTTTTACTTCCAGTACGCCAAGGGACTCTGTGACATGCCTACTTTTACGGTGTCGCAAAAGTAATCCTCCACCATTCTTTGGATGGTGACCATAACAGATGGAGTTACGGTAGAGGTGTCACTACTAGGTAATTCATCTAGACCCGGCCAGATGTCAAAATGGTCTTTGGACTGCTCTGCACCCCCACTAGGTCTTTTGGGAGAACTTAGTTTTTTCCTGCCTGTTTCGGAAGAAATTGAAGGAGGAGACATCACTTCAGCTGCCAACTTGCTCATCAGGAGCTCTTTACCTCTTTACATCTCTTAAGATCTGTGTCATTTGGAAAGAAAGACAACGCATACGACTTGAACCTAGGATCAAGCACGGTTGCCAAAATGTAGTGATCCGATTCCAAGATATTGTCAACCCTTGTATCCCCGCTTAGCAAACAAAAGGGCTTGATCTACAAGTCCGGCATATTTTGCAGATTTGCCTTGTTTTATCTCCTCCTTCAATTTCTCCAGTTGTTTTTCTAAAAGCCTAATTAGGGGAACCACCTGGCTTAAGCTAGCAGTGTCGGAACTGACTTCACAGGTGGCTACTTCGAAGGGTTTGAGCACCTTGCACAAGACAGAAAGTAATTTCCAGTGTGCTGGGCTAAGGTACATACCACCCCCTCCTCTCCCAAAGTCATGGCTTGTTGTATAGCTATGAATGGCTTTTTACTGCTCATCCATCCGCTGAAGCATATGAAGGGTGGAGTTCCACCTCATCACCACCTCTTGCTTCAGTTGATGGAAGGGAAGATTCAACTCTTCTTGCAGCTGCTGCAATCTCCTGCATGCTGTTGCGGAATGCTGAAATTGCCCCGAAATCTTTCGGGCCACAGACAGCATCTCTTGCACGCCCCTGTCATTTTTTAAAAAGGCTGAACCACCAGGGTATCGTGTGAGTAAACCAGGGGATATGCTGGAATTCACCCAGCTGTAATGCTTTCACGATATTATTGGCATTATCCGAAATTACAAGGAGAGGAGAGTCCAAGTGGGTTAAGCCATGTCTCTATCACATCCCTTAGTTTCTCTAAGAGGTTGTCAGAGGTATGCCTCTTGGTAAAGTCAGTGATACACAGAGTAGCCTGCCTTTGAATGAGCTGGTGATGTTTGCTACATAGTACTGTTGCTGCTGCTAAAGGTGATTCAACCACCCAGTGGGCTGTCACACTCATATAATCTTTAGTTTGCCCACTCCCGCTTGTCCACATATCTGTTGTTAGGTGGACACTGGCTACACTAGCATTTTTTAGGCTGTGAATTAGGTTTTTCTTAACGTCCTGGTACAGCTGAGGAATGTACAGAGGGAAAAAGTAGCAGGTGCACTGTCTCACACTAGCTCAACCTGTAATAACCAGAGGCACTTAGCATATTCCTGGCCAGGGCTATGAGCTTACCCACCGCATCAAGGTAGCCTCTCATTGGGTAAGTCCCTAACACTAACTATAGGGGTTCAGGTCCGGGGGGCAGGACACCCCAGAGCCACCCAGCCAGACAACCCCAGGGCATCGCAAGAGTGATACAAATAAAGAGTTAAAGAGGTAGGAGCAGCTGCTGCTGCATGTGTGAGTAATGTGAGGAGTAAAAGAAAATAATGTGAAAGTGTTACATATATATAAGACAAACTAAGTGCCATAGTGTAATGAAAGTGTTAAATTGCGATGCCCCAGGGACGTCCAGCCACGGCAGGCATAGGGAGCCCCGCACCCCAGAGAATCCCCCCAATATTGACTGCCATAGTAAACCAAAATGTCACATTACTCACACATCCAGCAGCAGCTGCTCCTACCTCTTTAACTCTTTATTTGTATCACTCTTGCGATGCCCTGGGGTTGTCTAGCTGGGTGGCTCTGGGGTGTCCTGCCCCCCGGACCTGAACCCCTATAGTTAGTGTTAGGGACTTACCCAATGAGAGGCTACCTCGATGCGGTGGGTAAGCTTATAGCCCTGGCCAGGAATATGCTAAGTGCCTCTGGTTATTACAGGTTGAGCTAGTGTGAGACAGTGCACCTGCTACTTTTTCCCTCTGTACATTGTATTAAGTCTCAAGCAGAGTAGCACCTCATTACCTAATTAGGGCCCCTTCCCTTTGTAACAGCCGAGGAATGGCCTTTCTGGTGAAATGGACTGAGATGAAATTTGGTACCATGGACACGCGGCCTCCATTAACTGCGTAAAGCCCACTGAATTGATGGCAGATATTGGATGCAGATCTGTTACTATCTAAGCAGTCATGGCGTCAGTGATACGCTGTGCGACTGGGTGAGAACTGACATACTTGTTTCTCCTTGCCAAGCATTGCTGAACAGTCAGTTGTTTTTGGGAAATACTACTAGTACTATCAGTTTTCTTTGTCCACTTCTGGGATGATGAACTACCCCCAGCAGCAGCAGAACCAGCATGGCATTGCGCTTAAGGATTCTTCTGTGGAATCCTGGAAAGGGGAGGATTCACCTAATATTAACAAATTGGTTTCACGACCATCTCTGGTCATTACTCAGGATATTGAGGTTGAGGATGAAGGTGTTGGTGGTGGAGATCGCAGGTGCTGGTTTCTAGTAGAGTGAAGGGAGACATTTGCTGCTGGACTGCTTGTTGTTATTATCTTAGCACCAGTTTCTGACCCTACACTTGCCATGAGCTTGCTGTAGATGACGTAATAGGGTGGAGGTTACTAAATGCTTAACGTCCCTACCTCTACTTATTTTGTTTCCACAAAGGCTACAGATATCTTGGTAAATGTTGTCAGGATTTAGGTGAAAATAATTCCACACATAGGAGGTGGATTTGTTGGTCCGATGCCCAGGCATGACAATGGCTGTCTTATCATGGCCAACAGATGCTTCCACTTGTGCCTGACTTATACACATAACATCCTCATTCTCATCCTCACGATCCTCATTAGTGCCATCGTCTGCTACACAAATACCCCCCTCATCCTCTTATATCTCCATGGTGACATCTTCAACAGCTAGGTCACCAGCAATACTTATATATTCAATACTTATGTATGCAATACTTATGTTCTCCACACATACAGAGGGAGCAGTAACGGTGGAAGGCAGCTTCTCTGAGAGTTTAGGCTCACACATAGGATTTGGGGACGCAGTTGGACTCTCCTCAGGGATTTTTTACATTTCTGTTTCACAAGTTCGCAGTTTGTTTTGCTGCCTTAGTGGTTTCCAGTATTTTTACACCTCTAAAGTTTGAGTGACAAGGTCTTTTATTGTCACAAGAGGCAGAAGATGCCTCACTAACAGTTGCAGAATCATCAGTCATAAATATGGGCCGAACCCTGAGTCTTTCCTTGCCACTGCGTGATGTAAATGGCATGTTGGCAATTTTACGTTTTTCTGCATGAACCAACTTTCTTTTTCTTACTGCTTGAGGTATTTTTTTCTTTACCAGTTGTGTAAATTGTCTATGCCCGTGAGCATCAGCTTAAGTACTAGATGACATCAAATCGGCATCATGACTGGTGGAAACAGCTGGAGCGCTAGTATTTGGTTCTGTAAACTGATTGTTATCCATTTTTGAATTCACAGATCACAATTCACAAATCAGGGGTGAAGTGCACAAGTGCACACAACAAACAATGTAAAGACGAGTAAACAAATTATTATTATTATTTTTTTTTGGGGGGACGGGACGCAGATTGTGCCACACTGCGTTGAGTCAAACCGCTTTAACACACAATACTAAATTTATAGTTACATAGTTAGTGAGGTTGAAAAGAGGCAAAATGCCCATTGGGTTCAACCTGTATTCTGTGTTCAGTTGTTCATATTATAATGCACCAGCTGAAGTAATGGTTTAGTACCAATTAACAACTATGATTCTTACCACTCCCAGATATTAATGTCAATATGCTAAATGCTATAACCCTGGATACTTTTTCAGTTAGAAATTTGTCCAATCCATTTTTAAATGCATTTACAGAGTCTGCCATTATTATCTTCTCCAGCAGGGAGTTCCAAATCTTTATTGTTCTTGCCATGAAGAACCCATTCCTACGTTGTGTAAGAAATTTTCTCTTCTCTAGCCTCAGCGAGTGCCCACGTGTCCTATACAGAGTTCTTTTATTAAACAAATTCCCTGCTAACGCCTTGTAATGACCCTTTACATGTTTGAAGATATTAATAATGTCTCCTCTTAGACGCCTCTTTTCTAGTGTATACTGTACATACTTAACCTAGTAAGCCTTTCCTCGTAAGCCAGTGTCTCTAACCCTTTAATCAATTTAACAGCTTGCCTTTAAACGCTTTCTAGTTCCTCGATATCTTTTTTATAATATGGTGGCCAAAATTGAACACAATATTCCAGGTGCGGACGTACCAATGATTTGTACAGTGGTAGGATTACATTTTCGTTCCTTGTCTCAGTGCCCCGTTTTATGCACGCAAACACTTTACTTGCCTTTTTTGCTGTATTTTGACAATGGCCCTCATTCCGAGTTGTTCGCTCGTTGCCGAGTTTCGCTATATTGCGATTAGTCGCTTACTGCGCATGCGCAAGATTCGCAGAGTGCATGCGCTTAGTTATTTTACACAAAAATTTGGTATTTTACTCACGGCATAACAAGGATTTTTAATCGTTCTGGTGATCGGAGTGTGATTGACTGGAAGTGGGGGTTTCTGGGCGGAAACTGGACGTTTTATGGGTGTGTGCGGAAAAACGCTGCCATTTCTGGGAAAAAGGCGGGAGTGGCTGGAGAAATGGGGAAGTGTCTGGGCGAACGCTGGGTGTGTTTGTGACGTCAAACCAGGAACGAAACTGACTGAACTGATCGCAGTGGCAGAGTAAGTCTGGAGCTACTCAGAAACTACAAATAAATTTCTATTCGCAATTATGCGAATCTTTCGTTCGCAATTCTGCAAAGCTAAGATTCACTCCCAGTAGGCGGCGGCTTAGCGTGTGCAATGCTGCTAAAAACAGCTAGCGAGCGAACAACTCGGAATGAGGGCCATTGTGTACTGTTATTAAGCCTATTATCTATGAGCACCCCCAAATCTTTTTCCACTACAGTTACCCCTATATTTTCCCCATTTAGAGTGTAGGATGCATGTGTGTTTTTTGTCCCAAAAAGCATAACTTTGCAATTTTTCTATATTGAACCTCATTCCACATTTAGACGCCCAGGTTTGAAGTTTAAATAAGTCATTCTGTAGAGACTCCACATCGCTTTCTGAACTAATTACCTTACACAGTTTACTATCATCTGTAAAGATTGACACTGTGCTTTCCAGGCCTATTCCTAGATCATTGATAAATATATTGAACAGTAGCGGGCCAAGTACGGACCCTTGTGGTATTCCGCTGACTACTGGTGCCCAGCTGGAGAACATCCCGTTGACACTACTCATTGTACTCTGTTATCCAGCCAATTACCTATCCATGTACAAGTAGTATATCCTAGGCCAAGTTCCCTTAATTTGATGGTCAGTCTCCTGTGAGGCACTGTATCGAAGGCTTTTGCAAAATCTAAATATACCACATCCACTGTTTTTCCCTGGTCAGGATTCTCGCTCACTTCCTCGTAGAATCTAATTAAATTAGTTTGACATGATCTGTCCCTTACAAACCCATGCTGACTTTTGCTAATAATCTTAGTGGCCTGCAGATAATCCTCTATGCTATCCCTCAAAATACCTTCCAATGTCTTACCCACTATAAAGGTTAAACTAACTGGTCTATAGTTACCAGGATTATTTTTAGTTCCCTTTTTAAATAAAGGCACTACCTCAGCTATGCACCAATCCTTTGGTACCATGCCTGATCTGATTGAACTATTGAAAATCAAGTATAGGGGTATAGCTGTGACCTAAGCTCCATAATAACCCTCGGATGAAAACCTTCTGGGCCTGGTGATTACAAGTAACTATGGTGTACTAGTGTGTATTTATTTTGCACACAACAAACAATGTAAAGAGAAAAGAATTGTATTTTATTTTTGGGGGGACGCAGCTTGTCCCACACTGTGTTGAGTCAGACCGCTTTTACACACGGTACGAAATACTGTACAAGTAACTATGGTATACTAGTGTGCATTTATTTTGCACACAACAAACAATGGACCTAATTCAGACCTGATCGCTCACTAGGGTTTTTTAGCACTGCTGCAAGCAGATAGTCGCCGCCCATAGGGGAGTGTATTTTTGCTTTGCGATCGAATGTACAGCCGGGTGGTACAAAAAATATTTGTGCAGTTTCTGAGTTGCCCAGAACTTATTCAGCTCTTGTGATCACTTCAGCCTGTCTGGTCCTGGAATTGACGTCAGACACCCGCCCTGCAAATGCTTGGACTCGCCTGCGTTTTTCCAACCACTCCCAGAAAACGATCAGTTGACACCCACAAACACCTTCTTTCTGTCAATCTCCTTGCGATCGCCTGTACAAGTGGATTTTTCATAAAACCGATTGCACAGCAACGATCCTCTTTGTACCCGTGCGACGTGCCTGCGCATTGCGTTGCATACGCATGCGCAGTTCTGACCTGATCGCAGTGCAGTGACAAAACATAGCATGTGAGCAAGTCTAAATTACCCGCAATGTAAAGAAGAGCAGAAAAAAAAGATTTTTGTTTTATTTTTTGGGGTGAAGCAGATTGTGCCACACTGCGTTAAGTCAGACCGCTTTAACACCTGGTACTAAATACAAGTAACTATGGTGTACTAGTGTGCATTTATTTTGCACACAACAGACAATGTAATGAGCAAAGAATTGTTTTTTTTTTTTTTGGGGGACGCAGATTGTCCCACACTGCATTGAGTCAGTCCGCTTTAACACACAGTACTAAATACAAGTAACTATGGTGTACTAGTGTGCATTTATTTTGCACACAACAAACTATGTAAAAAAGAAAGAAGAAAAAAAGATTTTTGTTTTATTTTTGGGGGGGACGCACTGACGCAGCCTGGTTGACCCTGACACACCCTGATGGCCACTGACTGACAGCACTGTGATGGACGTTCCACTTCTAATGCAGCCCTAATTGACCCTGACAGACCCTGATGGCCAGTGACAGCAGAGACTCTGACAGTCTGCCCTGAAAAGGACAGACTGACAGCACCCCACAGCAGAGCTCCTTAAAGCATGGAAGCGTGCAGGAAAATAGCGCCAAGCTGCGTGACGTTGAGCCTTTATAGACTTGAAGTCTAATAAGAAATCCGACGCGGTATGATGACGTTCGGCCTTTGCGCGCTCCCGAGCTTGTCGTGATGTTCGTGGGCTGGGCTCGCGAACTCTCCAGCCAGGCATGTTCGGAGCAGTTCTGATTCCATGGAATAAGAACTGCTCATCTCTAATTTTAACCACCTCACAACTCACAATATTGTTTTAATCTAGTTTTTTACACCAAAAGGCTGCACCAAGCTAACTGGATGAGTAAGCTAAGTGACAGTGAGGTGAGACCTAGCAGCAAAAAGACAATGAATTTAACAAACACAAGTTTTAAAATTAAAAAGAGCAATTATTTTTTACTATTTCCACAAATGACAATTCATAGTATTGAATCACTCCACTTATATTTATTATGGGGGTCATTCTGAGTTGATCGCTCGCTAGCTACTTTTAGCAGCCGTGCAAACGCATAGTCGCCGCCCAAGGGGGAGTGGATTTTCGCTTTGCAAGTGTGCGAACGTCTTTGCAGCCGAGCGCAGCAAAAACATTTTGTGCAGTTTCAGAGTAGCTCTGGACTTACTCAGCCCTTGCTATCACTTCAGTCTGTTTGGTGCCGGAATTGAAGTCAGACACCTGCCCTATAAACGCCTGGACACGCCTGTGTTTTCCCAAACACTCCCAGAAAACGGTCAGTTGACACCCATAAACGTCCTCTTTCTGTCAATCACCTTGCGTTCGGCTGTGTGAATGGAATCTTCACTGAATAAATCACCCAGCACTGATCCTCTTTGTACCCGTATGACGTGCCTGCGCATTGCGGTTCATATGCATGCGCAGTTTTGCCATTTTTTTACCTGATCGCTGCGCTGCGAAAATCAGCAGCAAGTGATCAACTCGGAATGACCCCCAATGTCAACAATAAAAATATAATTACAAAAAAAGATTAATAGATTGATTGTGGTAGGCATTGGCAACTGTATGGTCCACTAGGGAAGACACTCATGTGAATGAACTTTTCTCTGAAGCCTAGTGGCAAAAAGACAATAAAAGAAGAATCAACAAAATAATAATTGATTGATTGATTGATTGATTGATTGATTGATTGATTGATTGACTGTGGTAGACACTGCCAAAATTATTGTCCATATTCTCTGTGAGGTGAGGTCTAGTGCCAAAAATACATGAAAAGAGTAAGACAGTCACCAATGCTCCCCAAAAATGCATCCTGTAATGAAAATAGAGCTACATATAACCAACAAAAATATCTATGCAAAATAGATCATCCATAATGCCCCCAAAATTACAGTCCATTTTAAAAAGAAAAGTGGTGCAAGATAGATTTGTCCTTGGGCTCTCCCACCCACTTTTATGCTTGATATTAAAAAGGACATTCACAATTTAAGAAATCAAGCACTTCAGTGACAGGGACAGACACTTTTGTGGCTGAAGTGCTTGCCTTGCTTGGGCCACCACAAAACATTTTTTGGCAAGACTGCCACTGATCACTGAGGAGGTTGATGGTGAGGGTGTTAATTACATTATAATCTTGTAAAATAAATTTAATAGACTTGCCGCAAATTATGTAACTTGGAGGAGATGCCTAAATGGTCAATGTCCCGACCTCTGCTTACTTTCGCCTCACAAATGGAGCAGATGCCTTCATAATCATTTTCAGTATCTGAGTAAAAATAATTCCACACAGAAGAGGTGGCTTTTTGTTCTTATGTCTAGGCATCGCAATGGTTTTCTTTTTATCACTGGCAAGAACTGCAGGCACTGGTGGCTGATTTACACAGACAACATCATCAACATCCTCATCTTCAGTGTCAGATAGTAGTAGTATACACATATCCCACTCTTCCTGTTCCACTTCTACACAAACATCCTCAATTTCTATTACAGTATGTCCTCATCACTATCTTTACATGTACTGTTCCCCACATGTTCAGATGGTGCAGACCTGGAAGGAGGCAAAAGAGGGTTCTCTATGAGGACAGTGTGACAAATGTCAGACTCACATATAGCTAGCGTTCCTCATAAATGTGTGACGGTTCTAAATGCGCAGTTTGTTCTACTGCCTTAGTTTTCTACACGTCTGCTAGACTCTAATGAAAAAGTCTTGCATCGTTATGACAGGCAGAATAAGATGCCTCACTGACAGTTGCAGAACCAACACTCATAAATAATGGCCAAGTCCTGAGTCTTTTTTTCTTGCCACTGCATGTGGTAAATGGCATGTAGACAATTTTATGTTTTTCTGCACTACACTTTCTTTTTAATAGAGGTATTTTTTATTTACCAATGTATATTGCCTTTTTGATTTTAGCTGCCCTGACTTAAATCCTCTATGCTCTTGAGCATCGACTTTAGATGACGTTATGGATACACAGTTGACACAGCACTTGTGTGTTACGGATACACAGTGGAGTATGGCCTGCAAAGTCACAGTACTTGTATGTTATGGATACACAGTTGCCACAGTACTTGTATGTTATGGATACACAGTAGTCACAGTACTTGTATGTTATGGATACACATTAGCCACAGTACTTGTATGTTATGGATATACAGTTGTCACAGCACTTGTGTGTTATGGATACACAGTGGAGTATGGCCTGCAAAGTCACAGTACTTGTATGTTATGGATACACAGTTGTCACAGCACTTGTGTGTTACTTAAACACAGTGGAGTATGGCCTGCAAAGTCACAATAATTGTATGTTATGGATACACAGTAGCCACAGTACTTGTATGTTATGGATACATAGTAGTCACATTACATGTATGTTATTGATACACAGTTGAATATGGCCTGCAAAGTCACAGTACTTGTATGTTATGGATACACAGTAGCCACAGTACTTGTATGTTATGGATACATAGTAGTCACAGTACATGTATGTTATTGATACACAGTTGAATATACATGTATGTTATTGATACACAGTTGAATATGGCCTGCAAAATCACAGTACTTGTATGTTATGGATACACAGTAGTCACAGTACTTGTATGTTATGGATACACATTAGCCACAGTACTTGTATGTTATGGATATACAGTTGTCACAGCACTTGTGTGTTATGGATACACAGTGGAGTATGGCCTGCAAAGTCACAGTACTTGTATGTTATGGATACACAGTTGTCACAGCACTTGTGTGTAACTTAGACACAGTGGAGTATGGCCTGCAAAGTCACAATAACTGTATGTTATGGATACACAGTAGCCACAGTACTTGTATGTTATGGATACATAGTAGTCACAGTACATGTATGTTATTGATACACAGTTGAATATACATGTATGTTATTGATACACAGTTGAATATGGCCTGCAAAGTCACAGTACTTGTATGTTATGGATACACAGTAGCCACAGTACTTGTATGTTATGGATACATGGTAGTCACAGTACATGTATGTTATTGATACACAGTTGAATATACATGTATGTTATTGATACACAGTTGAATATGGCCTGCAAAGTCACAGTACTTGTATGTTATGGATACACAGTAGCCACAGTACTTGTAAGTTATGGATACATAGTAGTCACAGTACTTGAATGTTAGTGATACATAGTTGAATATGGCCTGCAAAGTCACAGTATTTGTATGTTATGGATACAAAGTAGTCACAGTACTTGTATTTTATGGATACACAGTAGTCACAGTACTTGTATGTTATGGATACACAGTTGTCACAGCACTTGTGTGTTGTGGATACACAGTGGAGTATGGCCTGTAAAGTCACAGTACTTGTATGTTATGGATATTCAGTAGCCACACTACTTGTATGTTATGGATACACAGTAGTTGTAGTACTTGTATGTTATGGATATACAGTTGTCACAGTACTTGTGTGTTATGGATACACAGTGGGGTACAGCCTGTAAAGTTACAGTACTTGTCTGTTATGGATACACAGTAGCCACAGTACTTGTATGTTATGGATACACAGTAGTCACAGTACTTGTATGTTATGGATATACAGTTGTCACAGCAATTGTGTGTTGTGGATACACAGTGGAGTATGGCCTGTAAAGTCACAGTACTTGTATGTTGTAGATACATAGTAGTCACAGTACTTGTATGTTATGGATACACAGTAGCCACAGTACTTGTATGTTATGGATACATAGTAGTCACAGTACTTGTATGTTAGTGATACATAGTTGAATATGGCCTGCAAAGTCACAGTATTTGTATGTTATGGATACACAGTAGTCACAGTACTTGTATGTTATGGATACACAGTTGTCACAGCACTTGTGTGTTGTGGATACACAGTGGAGTATGACCTGTAAAGTCACAGTACTTGTATGTTATGGATATCCGGTAGCCACACTACTTGTATGTTATGGATACACAGTAGTTGTAGTACTTGTATGTTATGGATATACAGTTGTCACAGTACTTGTGTGTTATGGATACACAGTGGGGTACAGCCTTTAAAGTTACAGTACTTGTCTGTTATGGATACACAGTAGTCACAGTACTTGTATGTTATGGATATACAGTTGTCACAGCACTTGTGTGTTATGGATACACAGTGGCGTATGGCCTGCAAAGTGACAGTACTTGTATGTTATAGATACATAGTAGTCACAGTACTTGTATTTTATGGATACAATTACACAGTAGTCACAGTCCTTGTATGTTATGGATACACAGTGGAGTACGGCCTGCAAAGTGATAGTACGTCTATGCAGGGATGGACTTGCCCACAAGAGTACAGGGGAAACCTGTTATGAATTTTTTTTATTGGTTCCCATGAATGAGTGATTAGGGTCCCTTTATACATTTCATTGCCCAAGGCCTGCAATGTTGTTAAGATGGCCCTGCCTCCTCCACTTCTCATAATAGGCTCTTGAACATTTTCAGCCTTATGACCCATCCATCATATACCTGTAGTAGGTGTGCCAAATAGTAAGTGTGACAAGGATCACATACACCAGGTAAAAGTTCCACACTGCAGGTTTATTTTCCACAGCTTTTCCACAGGTATGCAATTCACAACTGAACATAAGCATTTACCAGCAAGCCACAGGTTACAGACTAGTTCACAGCAGTTCTTAGCATACAAAGTGTAAATTCTCCAGAGACTCCTAACAGTATCCACCACCCCCCTCCCCCGGCCTATCACCTGGGTGACTAGTTCACCATCAGCAGCACTGTCTGTTTTGTCTGAAACCATTTTAATAGTAAGCTGATAGGTGTCTGCAATCATGCTGGCTGTTGCTGAAACTTCTAAACAGAAAAGCTGTACTTTGGTGATGTGCGCAAAAACAGGCTGCTTTAACGTATAGAACCTCCCTAACAGGTGTCACCACACCCACAAATTGCATACACAGAAATATTGACAGGAGGAAATACTTGTAACATGACATCAGATATAAAATATACGTTCCTTATTTGTTTTATACACGGTACGTATCCTTCGTCCTCTATATACAACAAATAAGGAACGTATGTTTTATATCTGATTTCATGTTATCAGGTGCTACTGCTTATACGAGTATTTCCTCTTGTCAATTTTTCTGTGTTGCTGAAACTTGATTAAACTGAATACCTGGACTGTATTCCACATGCTGCTGTTCCATATCCATGCCATGTTTATACTATCCTTGTGACATACAGTAGGATATATTTTGCTTTTCCCCTTGCACTATGGTGGAGAATAATAATACCAGGAACATATTGCACAAAGTACAAAAGCTTCAAACACACATTAATGCCACACTTGAAAAAAACATAGTTCAAATTAGAGATGAGCGTGTTCAGTTCTCAAAGAACTGAACCCCCCCCAGAGTTCACGTTCTGAGCTGGGAACCGAGTCTGGCTTTGGACTTCCCGCCAGACTCGGCAACCAGAATGAGGCAAAACGTCATCATCCCGCTGTCGGATTCTCGCGGGTTTTGGATTCCATATAAACAGACGCGTGTCACCGCCATTTTAACTCCGGACTTGGAGAGTGAGGGAGACAGACCTCTGTCTCTCTGTGGGTGGTGGCGTCGGGTGGGGTCGGGGTGCTGTCCTGTCACAGTGGTGTCCCTGTGATGTTAGGGGTGCTGTCCTGGCTGTCACTGGTGTTTCATGTGCTGTTAAGGGTGCTGCAGCTGTACATGGGTGTTGCTGTCCTGGCTGTCATTGTGTTGTACAGGGGGCAGGGACACTGTCCTCCTGTATGCTGTGAAAATACAGGGGTGTTGGCCCTGTCTTGTATGCTGTAGAAATTCAGGGGTGAAGTGAAAATAAATGTACACTGGCCCTGTCTCATATGCTGTAAAAAATCAAGGGTGCAGTGAAAATAAATGTACACTGGACCTGTCTTGTATGCTGTAAAAATTCAGGGGTGCAGTGAAAATAAATGTACGCTGAACCTGTCTTGTATGCTGTAAAAATTCACGGGTGCTGTGAAAACAAATGTACACTGGCTCTGTCTTGCATGCTGTAAAAATTCAGGGGTGCAGTGAAAATAAATGTACACTGGCCCTGTCCTGTATGCTTTAAAAATACAGGGGTTCTGTTGTTAAAATAAAAGTACACTGGCCCTGTCTTGTAAAAATACAGGGGTGCTGTTGTAAAAATAAAGGTACACTGGCCCTGTGTTGTATGCTGTAAAATTACAGGGGTGCTGTGAAAATAAAGGGGCGCTGTTCTGTGTGCTGTAATAATAAAGGGGTGCTGTCCTGTGAAATGGAGAACAACAATTTTGATGAAAAAATAGTGGAAGAAGGAACCACTTCCAGTTCCTAGTACTAGTGCTGAATCTGCTGCTGCCACCAGACATGGCATTGACGATGCAATTCCATCAACGTCGTCTGCTAAGGCCGATGCCCAATGTCACAGAGGACATGTAAAATCCAACAAGCAAAAATGAAGAACCAAAAAAAAAAAAAAATCTAATAGAAAATGTAAAATTGATAATAAGCCATTCACAACACGAAGTGGCAAGGAAAGGCTAAGGCCTTGGCCTGTGTTCATGACTGGTGGTTCAGCTTCTCATGAAGATCCATCTCTAAAAATTAAAAAAATACATATTGTTAAAGCACAGGAAAAAAACAACTGTGTGTTCAGAGATATCACAAATCCCCAAGGAGAGTCCAAGTGTGTCCAAAGTTGAGATGTCTAGGCCTGACCTTCCCAAGATTGTATGGAAAGAGGAGGCTCCTATCACCATTTGCAGGCCCCCTGCAAGTGCTGGGAGGAGCACCACCAGTCCAATTGCTGATATTGAGAATGAGGATGTCACTGTAGAAGTACACCAGGATGGCGTGGATATTGGTATAGCTGGCACTGAGGAGGAAGTTGACAATGAGGATTCTGAAGGTGATGAGGTTTGTTTGAATAAGGCACCAGTGGAGACAATTGTTGGCCATGGGATGAAAAAGCCCATTGTCATGCCCTGGCAACATACCAAAAAATCCATCTCTTCGGTTTAAAATTATTTCTCTGTGAGGATGAGGATGTAAACACTGAAGGGGATTAGGACTCAGAGGATGAGGATGACATCTTGCCTCAGTAGAGCCAGTTTGTGCAAGGATAAATTAATTGCTTCTTTTTTGGTGGGGGCCCAAACAAACCAATCATTTCAGCCACAGTCATGTGGCAGACCCTGTCACTGAAATGGTTGGTTTGTTAAAGTGTGCATGTCCTGTTTCTACAGCATAAGGGTGCGTGGGAGGACAATTCCATCTTGCACATCTTTTTTTTGTCTGCCACATCATTCCAGGAGTGCTGCCCTATATGGGGTGCTGCCCCTCTGCCCTATCAGTCCAGGGGTGCTGCCCCACTGCCATTTGAGTCCAGGGGTGCTGTTGCCTGTCTGCTGTGCTGTGTAATTCTCCAGGGATGCTGCCTATGCTGTATTAGTCCAGGGGTGCTGCCGTATAATTCCAGGGGTGCTTCTGTACTTGGTTCTAGATTTAAATGAAAGCCTAGAGCAGATTATGAAACAAGCTTCAACATCACAAACAGATTTGTCAAAACATGGCTGCAAAAGTGGAAATGGAAATTGCAATTTTGACAAAATGTTTTCCAATGAGACCACATTTGTGGCCAAAGTCAGTGTGACTCAGAAGAGACAGAATCATAATCCAGCACAACTGCCGGAGAGGTAAAAGAGAGATTTTCTGCCGGAGCATTAGAGAGAGGTTCTTCTCAATTATTTCATGTTAGGAACTCACTCAAATGAATGGCTCCAATTAGTCAACCTTAATTTTGATTTATTATTAATGTTCCACATTTTGGGATTATTTATTTACAAGATGCGCATTTGTTGTACAGGGTTCTTTTCCTAAGGGCTGCGTAGGGTTATTGCAAGACCTTGCGGTGTTAGAAGAACAAAGTTTCAGTGATCTTACATTGCATCAGCTTTCCATTGCACTGCAGCACTAGATGGGCCAGTTACTAAATAAGGCCCAGTATGGAGTCTCATGGTGGCTTACAACCAGGAAGATGTCTGGCTTGCCTGGCTGAGGCATGCTGTGGGCACAGAGGTTAGCATTGCTTCCTCCCACAGTCCTACTTTTAGTATGAAATGATTTTCGACTGTAGCGTGGTAAGCTCCACTAGGTCAGGGGCTGAATAACAAAAAATTCACTGCACAGTCCTGCTTAGTACTGTACCGAACCCACCCAAACTCAACTTGCCCCATCTGGGGCTGCTAAAACATCTAAAGGTTTATACACACGGTGAGATTTCCGATATGCCCGATTCTCACAGTGCGATATGGACTGTGGTCGGTATCGCAAGCCTAGATAACTGTGCTTGCGATACTGGCTATGTGCGATTTTGGCTAAGTGTTAATTTTGACTATACTTTTATAGTAGATAGTCAAAATTGACTTGCCTGCACAATCTATCTAGGCTTGCGATACCGACCTCGCGGGACCATGCAACGGTATCGCATCAGGATCGCAAGGTGACTTTCACCTTGCGATCTGCACTAACTTTCCTTGCGATTTTGACTATATAGTCAAATTCGCAAGCAAGAATCTCACCATGTTTACACACCTTAAGGGGCTGCTTTATTTAAAAAAGAAATATGAATAAAATAAACAAGACACACAGGTATGCTCACATGCGTGTAACTGGGACACCCAGGTATGCTCACATGCGTGTAACTGGGAGCTGTTAAAAACAAAAATAAGGCATCTTCCACAAAATATGTAAATAAAAATGCAATAAAAAAATGTAAAAAAAGAAATCCACCAGATTTTCACAAAATAAGTCTCCAGACAGCATGGAGGGGAAAATAGCCAATCTTGATCTTGTAGTATACACCATTTTATTTGCATCCCAGCATTAAATCTGAGATTATCGTAATCCCTGAAAATGGAGAAGGGGGTACAAATTCGGAGGCTTTGGCCCCTAGTTTTTCAGTTTGTCCAGTAATGTGGTAATTATATATTTGCTTGATTGAAGATCTTTCCGTTCCACACCAATATAGGAGTGGAGGTGAAAACCTGTGTGTTGTTCCTGATTCCGTGTGCCTCTCTAATTCTTAATCACCTTCTTGACACTGTCCTCTTCCTCTTGCCTCTTCTCATAATGTGAAAAGCCACCAAAGAAGGAGGTGGTATGTTTATAGCTAGCTATAATTCTGAGAACTTGGTGAGCTTTTTCCAGGGGGACCACCTGTTGCTGAAATGATGGGTTTATTAAACTGTGTATGTCCTGATAAACCACTTAACTGACAATTCCCCCCTCCCCCCCCCAAAAAAAACGCTCCAAAATTGCCGCGTTTTTTTTTAGGAATGAATTGGGTGAAGAACATAAATTTAACCCTATCCAAAATAATTTTAGTTAAAAAAAAATAAAAACATAGTGACCATCGGAACATTGCGGCCATCACACCTCTCATTTTGAAAGCCGGGATGGCCTCCAGGTACACAGGGGGATCTCAAGGGGCGGGGGTAAACTACACTCCCAAGCGGCTATTGTCTACAGCCGGTGGAGGGGTGGGTCCTGCCATGCTGACCAATCGGCAGTGATCAACAGCATAGCAATCAGTAGCAGCGGAGGGAAGTTTCCCTTCCCTTCCACTGCTAACACTGTTTATCAGACTGGTCGCATCCTGTGCGAACAGGTCAGATAAAGCATTTGCAGGCAAGGTCGCATCTGAAGCGACCATGCCAGGCAAGTGGTTAAACAACATAAGGGTGGGTGGGAGGTCCCAAGGACAATTCCATCTTGCGCCTCTTTTTTTTCTTTGCATTATGTGCCTTTTGGGGCCTAATTTTTAAAACTGCCATCCTGATTGCCACTGCAGTGCCACTCCTAGATGGGCCAGGTGTTTGTGCCGCCCACTTGTGTCGCTTAGCTTAGTCATCCAGCTACCTCGGTGCCACCTTTTGGCCTACAAACAATATTGTGAGGTGTTCAGAGTAGACTGGAAATTAATGTTATTGAGGTTAATAATACTGCAGGATCAAAATTACCCCCAAATTCTGTGATTTCAGCTGTTATCAAGTTTTTCCCCCCAAAAACACCCAGATCCAAAACCAAAACCCGAAAGGGTGGTTTTGGCAAAAGAAATCCAAATCCAAAACACGAACGGAGTTCCAGATCCAAAACCAAAACACAAAAACCGAAAAGTGTCCAACACACATCTCTAGATCAAATGTCTACTCTCCTCTCTGATGACTATACAAATGTTTTAGGAAGAAAAACATAGTTAATTAATGACAGAGTGCTGCAGGCGTGCCCTCTAGTGCAAATCCACATTGTTTCATGGTGTACAGAACATCTGCTTTGTAAATCAGATACCATGTACTGTACAGTCAGTGTCGGACTGGGGCATGAAGGGCCCTCCGGGGGAATGCTGCTGTAAGGCCCATGTTTAAAGGTGTAGCCAGGTTCCAGTGGGGGCATGGCCAGCCACCACAAAGGTTTGGCTAACCATTACATGTTCTGTGCCCCTTGGTAAATATATAATAAACCAAATTATTGTGGAGTATAATGTTACATATGTATAATGCATAAATCCAGTGCACTAGGATAGTCTGGAACTTGATCCCTAGAGGAGGAGGAGGGCCCACAGGTAGTAGGGCCCACCGGTGATTTTCCCTATTTCCCTGTGGACCAGTCCGACCCTGTGTACAGTATCTCTTTCATTTCTAGCAACAAACTATTTTCTGAGAGTACACACATACAATCTGACATATAGATTACAGGAGACATAGACAGTATAAAATAAGAAGTCTTACTCCCATAAATTTAAATAGTTAATATAATTATTTTTTCTACTAATGGAATGTTTTGTTTTTTTAATTTAATTAAATTAAATTTAATTATAAACCTACATTTTATAATCTTTGTTGATCATACTCTTCATTGAACTCTAGTAGCAGATTGTTCATTTTTGGTGTTTCATCCAGGACACTCCCCAGTAATCCAAAGCGCTATAGGAAAATGTGAATTTCCTCTTTTGGCTGCTTGTCCTTATCACTAATCATTCCAACAACTAGAAAGTTGGCAAGAAGTTGTAATCTCCCAGGGATGGCACCGTGGGAAAGCTTCAGGTCAGGAACAGGAAACATTGGCAGCTCCAACTGGGGAAGTCTGCAGAAAACATACAGAATCTGCCAGATGGCTCCACAACAGAAGAGCAAAGGCAGCGCTGTTCACAGTGTCTTGCAGTTAGGGAACAGAATTAATTGCAGACAAGCTTACCTGTCCCATGAGTCTCTGGCCATCTGGTGTCCACGGCACCTGTTTGCTCTTTGCTCCTCTCCAGCCCAATGATTTGAATACAATTTATTTACAGATATCAGTCACCCAAATAAGACTAAATCCAGTAATTAATCAAATAGAGTTCAGCAAAACACAGGTCACCTGTACAAGTAGAATTATGCAGCTATCTGGTTCCTGTGTCACATGTCTCGCTCACTTATATACCTCTATTTAACCCTCAAACAGAAAAATTAGCAAAACATATTAGGACAAAAATGATTCATCTGCAGATGGACAATTGTGCCTGCCAAGTGCTTGCTACTAAAGCTTTATTATTCAGAATTTAGGGCATTTGTGACTTGCTGCGGAAGCAGTTGGTTTAGTTGGTGTTTGGCAAATAGAGCATCTACAAATGCAAATATTAATTCAAACCTGCAATAAAATATAACTGAAAGTAATATAACAATGCTTAATATATTTGGTGAATATAAAAACAATGTAGTAAATGCATGTGTATCTCTCTCTTTCCCTTTCTTTATCTCCCTCCCTCCCTTACCCTGTAACCATCTACTTCTCTTCCTCCCATCAGTATAGTACATATGGAATTGGTATGATATACAGATGGACGGAATGCCAGTGGTCAGAATACTGACAGCTGCATCCCAACCATCAGAATCCCGACATCCCCCCAAAAAGTACCCTAACCCTCCCCTGCCCCCTACCCTAACCCTCCCCAGTGGTGCCTAACCCTAACCCTCCCCGTGGTGCCTAACCCTAACCCTCCCAAGTGGTGCCTAACCCTATCCCTCCCCGTGGTGCCTAACCCTAACCCTCCCTTGTGGGTGCCTAACCCTAACCCTCCCCGTGGTGCCTAACCCTAACCCTCCCTTCCCCACAGCCTAAACCTAATCCTCCCCACTTGGTGCCTAACCCTAACCTCCCCTTGTAAGTACTTAACCCTAAACCCCCCTCCCCGGTACCTAACCATCCCCTTCCCATCCCTGCACCCTAATCACTGGCGTTTCTATAATGGGTGCAGTGTGTGCGGTGCACACGGGCCCCTGAGTCAAGAGGGGGCCCCTACCACACAAGCTGCACCCATTTTCTGAATACTCACCCCTCCGGAGTCCCACGGCGACATCCACAGCGGTGTTAAAACTTTGTGAAAATGGCCCAGCGGCCATTTTCATGGAGTTCTGCGCATGCGCAGTAGAGAAATCTCAGGGGAAATGGCCGCCGCACCATTTTCCCGGAGATCTGCGCATGCGCAGTAGAGTTTGAGCGCTCTAGTGCTCAGACTCTCAGCGCTGCCGGTAGAGAGGAGAGGGCCGGAACGGAGGAGGCTGCACCCGGGCCTCCTCCTCTCTTAAAACGCCCCTGACCCTAATTCCCCTTTTAATGCCTAAACCTAACCTCCCACTTCTCACGTCCCACTAAAATAGCGGTCAGCAGGATTTCAGGTGTCTGTGTTTTGGCACCGGTATCTCGATCTCCATCGGGATGTTAATGGCGTCATTATGCCGGCAGCATACTGTTTCAAGTAAGAATGGCACTGTTCCCACATCCAGATAATGATGATATTTATAAAAATTTTTAAAAAAGGATGATCAGCGACTCTGAGACATTTTACAATTAGACAAATAATATTTATATTAAAAGCAAAAGATGTAAAATAAACTTTTTCTATGTGCACCACAAATCCACAAATCTTTTGCTAAAAGAATTGGTTTGCATTGAGCCTGCTATATACTTCCACTTTTACATTTCTGATACAAGACAATAATAGATACAGTAGTTGACAACATATATAACTAATATGACATATGCTCCATAGTTTTACAAAGTTGACCCTTGTGATACCAGATACGATCTCAGCTGTCTGATACAGACCACTTGACATAAGAGAAAGATCTCTGCAGATTCCATGTGTGTTTTTATCAGCAGCTAAGCATTTACTCCTCTATCTTGATGGATTAACAACACAATTGTTTGTGACTAAGACAAATAGAATTTAGAAATACATTCCCGAAAAAAATGTGCTGATTTCTGTTATTTCATATGCAGAATTAAATCCATAATAATATCTTCAGCTTTACAATATTATACTATCAGGATGTTCTCCTCAGTGCTTTCACAGAGCAAAAATAAAGAAGAGAGCTCAAAAGAGCAAACATATTGGAAGGTAATGGAAATGGTGCAAAATGCCGCTCCTGTCTCTCCCAGTACATTCATTGTCTATGCATTTATGCTGTATGAGAAGGGAGGTTATTGATCAAACAAGCAGCGATGCATCACAAAAGCATATAGTTTTTCTCTGGCTATTTTTATCATGGAAAAAAAAGTGTGAAGTAAGTGTCTTTTATATACCAGCTCATGACAATGGTATTCTACATTAATTAATGCTCAATGAATGTTTTTTTTCATTGTTATGTGCTTCTTAGTAAGTGTTTTACTGTTTGATCGTGCTTTTTATGTTTTATCCTATTGATATTCGATTAACTTGCTGTAATATACTTTTATAAAAGTAATACACTATCTTTTGCCTTTTGTTTTTGTGGTTTGTACATTCGATGAGTTGATATTAAATATAAGATGTGTCAACAGCAAAGACACTATAGATAAGGCTGACACAAGGCAGGGCCGACACTATAGGATTTTCGTCACCCGGGGCAAGGCAGTTATCTCCCCCCACACACACAAAAAAATAACCAAAGATAAAAACAGAAAAACAAACCCTATCAGACTAAAATAATCAGATTATCAAGAATTTTGAAAAAAAAAGGGATTTTATTGGACAATATTCCCCTATGTGCCCCAAATTCCCTAAGCATCACATGCCTCCTCAGCAACGTGTTCCACTAATTGCCCCCCTGTTCCCCCCCCCAAACATTGCACAATATCACTGAACAATGGGCCT